>NW_024805774.1:0-4343 GCF_019175285.1 Sceloporus undulatus
GAACATTATGAGAGTTTCAGCAAGGTAAGGAGCTCAAGAATAAGAAAAGCCTCTCCCTATATCAGGGTGAGCAAAATACCAGGCATGCCTTAGGATGGGGCGGGCAATTGTGGTGTGTCTGGTGTCCGATATTTCTCCCCTGGAGCTCCCCAAAGGCCCCTTGGACTGCCAAAAAGGCAAAAATAAACAACAGAATAGTAGTCAAAAGTAAATTTCTAGGTTTGAAAAGCAAGGCTGTAGTTCTTTGTAACAGTGCATGATGGTCCTGCAACTTATTTCAGAGATGAATCTTCAAACCTGGAGGCTGCCAGGAGAGACAAATCTGTTTTGTTTATCCTGGGCAGAGAAAGTATGGCACAGGGACCCTGAAGAGTCTGGGAGCTAGAAACCTGTGGGAGCCTTAGCATGTGTAAGTTTCCCTATGAAACCAGTTGGACATTTTTGTCCAATGTGCAACATTTGCATTAATTTCAAAGTTCTGGAAGTGAAGTAGAGCATCCAGTGCCAATGTATATGTAGCTGCATTCTGTCAGATGAAGCATGTCCCTTGATATTGGCACCAATGCTCCATGCGTTGCACATTTAGTTACACCTTCAGTTGTGCATTCCATTGTCTTTCCAATTGGACATGCATTTCCACACTCAGTTGGACATCCCCTTGCATGCTCAGGTCGCACATTCCGTTGAACATTTGGCTGTACTTCTGTTTGGTCATTCATTTGCACACTCAATTGCATATTCATTTGCAAATTTCATTTTACACTCAGTTGTGCGTTTGATTGTACTTCTGGTTCGACATTCATTTGCACACTCAGTTTGCATTCATTTGAAAATTCATTTGTGCATTTGAGCACACATTTGGCTGTGGATATGGTTGCAGTGTTGCACTTTTGGTTGCTCATTCAGCTGCACATTAGGTTGTACATTTAGTTGTTCATTTGGTTGCACATTGTCCACACAGTTGCACATTCCATTATCCATTAAGTTGTGCAGCTGGTCACACATTTGGTGTTCATTCAGTGGCAAACAAGAAAGATCTATTCCTAAAACTCTGGGGAGCCACTATATTTAAATGTAGAGAGTTCTGGGCTTGATGGTGAAATATATAGTGCACTATAAGCATAGTGCAAAGGGATCTTGTAGCATCTTTGAGACTAACTGAAAGAAATAAGCTGGGCACATGAGTTTTCATAGGCTGCATCCACACTGCAGAAATAATCCAGTTTCACGCCACTTTAAATGTCATGACCCAATGCTATGGAATTTGGGGGATTGTAGTTTGATGTAGCACTAAAGCTCCCTGACAGAGAAGGTTAAATGTCTCACAAGACTAGAGTTCCCAGAATTCCAGAGCATTGAGCCACGGCAGTTAAAGTGGTCCCAAACTGGATTGTTTCTGTAGTGAGGATTCAGCCCTAGACTTCAGTCTACTTCCTAAGATGCTTGGGAATATAAACAAAAATTTTTATGAAAGCCAAAGTGGTGTAATGGTTAGAATACTGGACTGGGACTGGGAAGGTTCAACTGAGGAGATCCACTGGATGACCTTGGATTGGTCTCTCTCTTTCTCAGTCTAACCTACCCGATAGGGTTGTTGTGAAGGTAAAGAAGAGAAGAAGACAAACATGTATGGGACTAGGAGTTTCTTGGAGGAAAGGCAGGTATTAACGCGAAGTGAAGATGAACGAGGTTTCTCTTCTTTTTCAGGACAATATCCGGGACATCACCGATGCCTTCATTGAGCAAAGCCAGGAAAAAGGCTATACGATTTCCTCTGATAGTATAGTCAACCTTGTCAATGACCTTTTTGGAGCTGGTAAGGATGTCTTCCAGAGGGGGTCACCAGCATCAAAGCTGTGGATATTCATTTGTAACTGAAACCATGCTTAGATCAAGATGAGAAATAGGCTGAAGGCAGTGAAGAGTTCTCCTGGATCTATCAAAGCAATCCTAATGCCAACCCTGGTGTCCACTGGATCTTTTGGATCACGACTCTCACAGTGCATCACCTTTGGCCCTTCTGCCTCAGCAGATGGGCACTGAAGTCCAAAATCTCTGGAGGGCGCCAGATTGGCAGCTGTTTCTCACACGCACCACCTGAATGCCAAGGATCATGGCTGCTGCTTGACGTCATATTAGTGGGGCAATGAATCTGTTCTGGGTTGTAGTCTAAACATTTCAAGTGCTACAGAAAGTGCTGAGATCCACCTCCAAAGCTGAACACCTTGGATCTCTCCTTTAGCATTTTGAATAAAACCCAGAGTAGATTCACCACCGTACTAACATGGGAGCCACCAGCCACTACTGCAAAGGAGGCAAAACCAACAGCTTCTCTGGTTGTTTCTCTCCAGTGACAAATATCCAGTGGTGTATTGCACCCAATCCTTTCCAATCCTGAAAATTAAGCAGGGTCAGCCCTTGACTTGGATGGGAGGCCACCAATGAATACCAATGAAGACAGAACTAGCAAAGAAAATTTGCCTTTAAAAACCCTATCAAATTCATGGGGTCACCACAAATTTGGACTGAATCTTTTTGGCAGCGCCAACTAGAATACACTCAGAATTGTGAAGCTCTTTGATTCAGTGAGTCTGCTCTAGCTGGGATTATTCATAAGTTTCAAGCCTTTTCTGCTGCTTAACGCTATCCTTTCTATGTATTTTGGACAGGTTTTGACACAGTGACTACAACATTGTCCTGGAGCCTCATGTATCTTGTCGTTCATCCTGAAATTCAGACGAAGATCCAAAAAGAAATAGGAAAACCTGGGTTTTGAGCAGGACTGGTTCTACCGTTTGGCAGAGTGAGTCAGTCACTTCTGGCAGCAGATGCTGGGAGGTGGCAGCAAGGTTTTGGAGGAGATAAGTGGCTTCCGCTTTGCCCCCTAAACTAGCCTTGAGGTTGCAGTGATAGCCATTGGCTTCTATATCAGTGGAATGGTGAATCTGCTCCCGCATTTAGTCTGCAAAGGAGCTACCCAACATGATGAACCCTAAACCAAAACAAGTTCAGGATGTTCAATAGCTTATTTGAAGTTTTGACTAAAACCATGGCAGATCCATCATCCCACTGATATGAAGACTGCCAGGCCCAGTGGTGGAAGATGTTGTCCTGTGGCCATTGCTGAGGAACAACTGGGCCAGCTGTAGTGAGGTGGTATCTGAGAGTGGGAGAGATGAGAATGCTAAGGAGAATCAGGTGGGAGAGGAAAAGGGGAAAGTCCCAGAGGAGGGGCTGGAGGCAGCAGGAGGCGTGGTTCCTGGGGGAATAAAAGGAGAGGGTCAGAGACATGTGGGAGGCAAGGAAGGACGTGGAAGAACTGGGTGAGAAGTGGTGGTCAAGAAAGGGAAAGAAATAGTACAAAGGAGCCCAAAGCAGGACGGGACTCCCTGCAAGGGAAGACAGGGTTCAGGAGAAGGGGACCTCACGAGGAAATACTTCTGTGAGACCCTCAAAAGGAAGGAGTATTGGACTGGACTGAGGCAGAACAGTGGAAGCCGCAAAGCTCCCAGAGGTAGAGTGGTGGGACTCAAAGGGAGACCATTGGGAGGTAGGGCCCAAGCCTAGAGAACGAGAGAAGGTGGATTTGGAACCTCTGGAGAAGCATTCAGGGGGGCGACGTCGAGGAACTCAGAAGACCGTGTCGGGGGACAAGAGTTCCGACACCCAGAGTCTGGAGTAAGACTTGCCTGGGGACTTTGGCGAAGGGCTTGGCCCTGGTGACTCTGTTGTTTGGAAGTTACACTTGAACCCTGTGGGGAAGTTTATTTTTGCCATTAAAGGTTATTGTTGCTGCATGCTGTGAAGTAAGTTTGTTTGCTCACATGGAGGAGATGGTGGTGGGAGGAGCCCGGTTCCTGTATCATGCAACCCGCAGCGCCAGCCCCGCCCACACCAGCATGCAAAAGGATTTTGTACCACCTTTGAGAATGACTGAAAGAAAGAAGTTTGTCACATAAGCTTTCATAGGAGTTTATCACACAGGAGGCTACTTTAAGTACTTTAAGTACTGTGGCTCCATTCTATGGGATCTTGAGATTTATAGTTTCATGAAGTACTTGGAGTGTTTTTCTGGAGAGGTTGAGTGCACACTCCCAAACGCCGGCACTAAAGCTCTTTATCACAGAATTCCATCACTATCACTCAATTTTCAGTCCCAAGATAGTGGCGATAGAGAGAGTGGTTGAGGCATGTTTTGACTGACCAGAAGGACACAACAGTAGAGTTTCATCGTTTTAGACTTTCGACATACAGCTTTTCAGTTCAGAGGGCTTTCCTTCTTTAGATTACAAGACATAGTACTTAACTTCAAAAGCCTGCCCTATGGCATTTGCAGGCCCACT
>NW_024805775.1:0-4343 GCF_019175285.1 Sceloporus undulatus
ACAGCTTAGACACTGTTAGTTCAGTATGAAGCAGTATATAAATGAAGCTGTTTGTTTTTAATACAATTTAGCAAAAGAGCAGCCTCTGTATTAGTCAGGAGTCAGGTATTAAATAAAAACAAACAAGCAAACAAACAAACAAAACCACTGACATGTAGATGCCTGTTCTAAACAAAATTTGATATTTGCCCCTTTTACTGGTAAAAAAAACTCTTTGAGGAATCACTGGATATACTATTGGTAGATGATGAATGATAAGGGGAAAGCATTAGCTTTTTTCACATAAAAGAGGAAAAGAAGTCACTTCATCGGAGACAGTCTGCCTTTTGTCCCTATAGATACAATTATGGTACTTGTTTTACATGAGACAATAGTTTTTGGCAGACTATGGTCTGAACATAGTTTACAACTTCAACAGTAGTCCCAGACACAGGGCTTCACCAGAGTCATCAACAAAAATGACAAGGGCAGTACCTATCTTGGCAAGCAATGACAGAAATAGCTTCAGTCCTGACTGATTGGAAGTAAAGAGTGGGAGGAAGACTGCAGTCTTTCTTTCACCTTCGGGAGGAAACTCAACAGACCAATGGGGCCTCTCAATGCTCTGATATACTTTATGTCCATTCTCATAACTTTTTCATTGCTGATGCTAGAAGGCACAGAACGTCTGATCAAGAACTATACCGCCTTTTGAAAGAATAAAAGATGCTTATTCCAATCTTCTTTAATTGTGCATTTAAAACAAACAAGCAATCAAACAAACAAACAAAAACAAATTGTAGAGTGTAATGCTAGAGCTGAAATGACTCAGTTGGTTTGTGAAGTAATGCAGGTTCAGACTGGAGATTCTCCAGACTATTCTGGAGGCATTTCAGCCCCAGGATTTTTGTGTGTGCCTGGACTTGTGCATCCCAGTCCAACCACTTCACCACAAGTACCTATACCTTACTTACCAGGGGAAACTTTTTTCCATACAAGAACCTACCATTCAGTCTGTTGTCTTCTTCAACAGCACTCGCTAAACTGATTTGCTTTAGTTAATAGTTTGGCAGGAAGACGGTTTCATGCCAGGAGCCTGCAATGATCCCTTGTGCTGCATCCAAAACAGATAGCTCAGATCAATCTCCTATGTCTGCTTGTAGCAAAATAAGTTCAAACACCTTTTGAATGATACTTGTTGCAAGCATTCAAGAAGGGTTATCTGATTTGGGCCCTGCTGGAGTTCCAAATAATGATGGATGGCAGCTTCGAGGGATGAGGAGCAGTTCGTGACTCCCAATAAGCAAGAAAAGTGGGATCAACAAGGTCTGCCCCACAGTATAAACTAGCGTGAGCTAAAATTAGTAAGGTTTGTGATCCGGGCTTTTCACCAAGAAGCACAAACAAGCACAAGCACAATTTTGATTCAATTGGACAAGGCAATCAAACCCAGACATTTGCACTCTTAGAATTTTCTTTGAAGGAAAAAATTGGGATATGAAGAGCAGCAACATTTAAACAAACATACCTGGATTTAAATCCAATTACTATTCCCAACTAAAACAGATCCACTGAATCAATCAGATTTAAAGAACTGTTGAATCACCATTTAGTAATTGATTTCATAAGTTTACTTTAGTTGGGACTAGCAATTGGATTTAAGCCACTGCTGTATTTATCCTGATAGGTCACAAGCTGTACAGTCCTGTCTTTAAAACTTGTATTTTACTGAGATTGCATTCCTTGTATTATATTCTTAAAATGATCTTCAGATTCTGAAGATGAGGTATGCAATATCTCTTTTTACTCTGACAGAGGCAGTAAATCATTGGCTTCCCCTAAGAAACAAATAGACACTGTGTAGATTAAAAATAGTGAGATAGCAGAACCAGTTCTGAAGTATTAAATTAATTTTAAACAAACTCATTAAAACGATACACTGCCTATGTCTTAAGCCAAATGAAAAGCCACATAGAAAGAGCTCTCTACCTGCAAAGTAGCCAAAAGTAAAATCAGTTTCTCTGCCAAGGTTGACTACTGTCTTCTTGACCTTTAGAACCAAAGATAGATTTCTCAATAGATGGGGCAGAATACTACAGTGTCTCCTCCCCTTCCCTTCTTTCCTTCTTCCTCCTTCAATACTAGTCATTGAAAGCTTATAGTATACAGCTCTCCCTCCACATTCTCAGGGGTTAGGGGAACAAGATCCCCATGAATGTGGAAAAACCACAAATCATCCCCCACTCCACTTAGAAGCCAGTTAAAGAGAGGGTGGCGGAGAAAAGGTGCAGCAGTACACGCTCCTTTTTCCCCACACTTCCATCCCTTTAACTGGTTCTCTGCCCCTCTTCCAGCCAGATTGTTCTCTTCCCCAGGGAGTGATCTGGCAGGGAAAGGCAGGAGGAGCTTTCACCGCCCCCCAAGACCTTTTCCCTGCCCGATCGATCCCTGGGCTGCCCATGGAGTGATTGGGCAGGGAAAGGGTCTGGGGAGGTGGAGGCCTTGACCTCACAAACAATCAAAAAAGGCTGTGAATGTGGAGGGAGAACTGTACTAATAGATAAGACATTCGTACATAAATACATTTTTAAAATATTTATATTTGGGTGCCACTGTAAGAAGGGTGATCTGGGTTCCCATTCTGGCCTCTATATAATCAACCTATGTAGGTTCCTCTTCATACAGCTGGGAATCCATTATTTGCAATATTCAAAGACATGCTTTTTGAAATCAAGAAATGTTTGAATGAACAGATGAACATTCTACCTTTGAATCCAGGTTATATTTGTGGTGGCAGACACAGTGTAAATCATCCCGTTCAGGGGCTCATTTATACAAAGAAAATGAATGAACAGTACAGATTCTATCCCCTATCTTTTCCTCTATATAGATAGTACAGATTTAAACAGAACCAAAAAGTGGTTCATGTATACCTTACTTTTCCTAGGTGTGATGTAGAACCATTCTATTTCAAATCTTATGAACTTTTCCCTATCTGGCTGACCTACTAGCTGCCAATGATGCCGGTATATCAATGATTCTGTTGCAGCTCCCTTCTTGCAACAGATTTGCTGGCTTCCAGTCTGTTTCCAGAGACAATCCAAAGTGCTGTTATCTAAAAAGCCCTATAAGGCATAGGTCTATGTTATCCGACAGAGTTTATTTCCACATATGAACCTGTCTGTTTTGAAATCTTCTGGGGAGACTCTTATAAAATCATAGAACCATAGAGTTGGAAGAGACTACAAGGACCATCTAGCCCCTGCCATGCAGAAATACACAATCAAAACACTCCCAATAGATGGCCATTCAGTCTTTGTTTAAAAACCTCCAAAGAAGAAGATCCCCCCACTCTCTGTGGTAGTGTGTTTCATTGTCAAACAGCTCTTACCACCAGGAGGTTCTTCCTAATGTGGTGGAATCTCTTTTCCTGTGGCTTGAATGCTTTACTCTGTGTCCTAGTCCCTGGGGCACCAGAAAACAAACTTGCTCCATCCTCAATATGACACCCCTTCAAATATTTAAACATGACTATCATGTCACCCCTTAAGCTTCTCTTCTCCAAGCTAAACATACCCAGCTCCCTAAGCTGCCTCCAATAAGGCATGGCTTCCAAACCTTTCATAATTTTGCTCACCCTACTCTGGACGCACTCCAGCTGGTCAACATCCTTCTTGAACTGTGGTAACCAGAACTGGACACACTATTCTAGGTGATGTCTGACCAAAGCAGAATAGGGTGATACTATCACTTTCCTCAGTCTGTAGACACTATGCTCCTATTGATGCAGCCTAGAATTGTATTGGCTTTCTTAGCTTCCACATTATATTGTTGACTCATGTTCAGCCTGTGAATAAAGGTGGACCAATGTGGGTTTCCTTTTACCTATTGTGACATCACCCTTTTAAAAAGGTGATATCTCCACAAATTACAGTGACCCAGGACCCACCATGAATACTAAAAGTCATGGATGCTCAAGTCCCATTATATACATTGGGGTAGTAAAATGGTGTCCCTTGTATAAATGACTACCTCAAGGTTTGTTTTAGGGTGTTTTTTTAAAATATATTTTTAGGTTATGTATGGTCAAATCTGTGGATGCAGAATTCATGGGTATGGAGTGCTGACTATAGTTAACATTATCTCATCCACTAAGCTAACTTTGGAAGCAGATAGGCAAAAGGCTTTCATTGTATAGTTAGATGAATACTTTAATATGCTTAGTTGTATGTCACTGAATCTGCAAATGACCAAATGTTGTTCCCTCTCATACTAAAATTCAAGAGAGTAACTAACTATAATAAAGCTCATTATGCGGTTATTTGCAGCTGGAAGAATAGCAATCAATTTGCAAAATGGTATTC
>NW_024805776.1:0-3251 GCF_019175285.1 Sceloporus undulatus
CTTGAGCAGGGTCCAATGCCAGTCAAGAAGTCACTGAAGAGAATGACCCAAAGAATAAGTTGAAGTTCCAAGACCAACAAAGCAAGAAACATCAGAAAAGCAAACCAACAAAACAAGAAACATCAGATTTTGGACTGTTGCCTATAGCAAAGCAATCGCCTTGTCTGTGCTAATTAATAAATTAATACATCAACACAGTTGCTCTAATGACCTAAATGTGTTCTTTTTAAAGCAAGCCAAGCCATTACCTGTTCTTTTTATACTTTGAGCCTCAGTATACAATGTTCAAAAGAGTGAAGCAGCTCAGCATCTGACTCTGGCTCTTCAGAAGAACCAGGAGTTGCATGGGATGACCTAGGCCCCACTTGCAACACAGAGTAGGGCTACCAATCTCCTTTGGCTCTCCAACTGTCTTTCCAACTCTTGGTTCTCATTTTCCTATCTTTTCATGGAGCCCTGGTGGCTCACTGGTTAAATGTCGGTACTTCAGCCACAACGTTGTGAGTTCAATCCTGAGGGGTTCCAAGGCCTTCCATCCTTTGGAGGTCAATAAAATGAATACCCAGCTTGTTAGGGGCAATTGGCTTACACATTGGAAACTGTTAAAGACTGCTTAGTTCAGTATAAAGTGGTACAGAAATGTAAATTCTATTGCTAAATGCTATGCTCCAATATAACACCATCCATGCTGATTTGTGGTCAAGTGATGAATGAGGAAGAACACACAATTTAAGAGATGCTGCAGCAGCTTGCTTTTGCTTGAACCTACTGGGAAATGCAAGACTCTTCTCCCTTATCTCCTCTCTCTGTGTGTGTGAAACCAAACACACACGCAAAACCGTAACACCATTTTGCTTTCACCGTAACTCCTTAATTAATGCAACTGCCCTGCTGCAATTTTTCAAGTTCCTGATATAAAGGAGCCTCTATGTTCCTGTATTCATAGGCCAAATAAAACATACTCTCTCCATCCTCAGGGAGTCTGGGCAATGCATTCTGGTGTGAACAGTCCAGATGACAGTTGTGGTGGATGCACAACAGAATGCCCATGTAGACATCTGCATTAAATTTTAAAATGTAAAATAATTTTAAATTTAAATTTTAAAAATTAAAATTTAAAAGAAACCTGGGCGTTCTCCTTTCTGCCCCCACTGAGCCTCATCCCACTCACACCATCTCTTCAGCATTTTAAAGTGACACAGGCAAATGCCACATCCCATTTCTGCCGAAAAGCAGATGCTTGAGGAGCAATGGTGTCACCCCCTCTTAGGGTGTCACCTGGTGTGGTCCACACCCCACTAGTGATGCCACAGAGAGTAGGACCAGGTCCAATGGCTGTAAGTTACAGGAGAGAAGATTTTGCTTGAACGTTAGAAGGAACTCCTTGACAGTGAGAGTGGGTTTGGCAATGGAACCAATTGCCTAGAGAGTGGTGGGGTTTCCTTCTCTGAATGTCTTCAAAAAGAGTTTGGACGGCTATTTGCTGGAGTTGGTCTAACTAGAGGTCCTGCATTGAGCAGGGGGTTGCACTCAATGGCACATGGGATCCCTTTCATCTCTCTGATTCTTTGACTCTATGACTTTAACTGAGTGCAGCTGTCATGCAAATGTATAAGTGAACATATATGGATGTGTGACACCCACGGAGTTCCGGCCAATATTTTCCACAAAAGAAAAAGAAGATATATTTGAATATGCTTAAAAGAGTGTCTTTCATTAGCTGAAAAACTCAGCACAATTCAGCCTAAGGATATTCTTAAGGCTTTCTTCAGGAGGCTATATAAAATTACAGAAGGACAACAAATACAAAACATCATAATATATAAAACCATTACTATATTTACACATTGCCTGTAGCCTTGGCTTACCCACTTACAATTGATACTGCAGAAATGTCTTTGCCAGGAACTCCAAAATCATATACTGCCAGAACGAAAACATGTGAATAAAGGCTCAAGGGTTTTTTAAAAAAGAAAAAAAAAATCTTATGAGCAGATGGTAGAAAAAATATAAATAACGTTCAAGGGTCTTTTATGATTTTATATAGCCCCCTGCAAAAGGCCTTAAGAATATCCATGGTCTGAAACATGTTGGGCTTTTCAGATAATAAAATACCATCTTTTCAAGCATCTTGAGACGCAACTCCTTTTTCTCTTGTGGATTTTATTGGATACTTCCCAGTTTTTGCTCTTTCTGTTTTTCAGTATTTTCCACAGGCATCAAGATAAATTTGTTGTTTTGTTATGTGCACCACCTTGACTCTGACTTATACTGACCCTCTCCTCATGTTTTCTTGGCAAAATGTATTTGAAGCAGATTTGCCATGGATTTCCTCCATGACTGAGAAAGTGGCTTGCCCAGGGTCACCCAGTGGGTTTCCTTGGCCCAATAGAGAAGTGAGACTGGGTTTCCAGGAAGCTGCATCTAAAGTGCATTGGTAATCCAGTTTGAATCCCATGGGTCAATGCTATGGAATTTTGGGAACTGTAGTTTGTTGTGGCACCAGACTTCTCTGAGGGAGGAGGCTAAAGGTTTCACAAAACTACAAATTCCAGAACTCAATAGCATTGAGTCATAGGAGTTAAAGTCATGTCACACAGAATTATTTCTGCACTGTAGATGCAGACTTAGTCTAACATAATGATTCCCAAACTTTGGTCCGCCAGGTATTTTGGCTTCAGCTCCCAGAAGCCTTAGTCAGCTAGGCCAGTGGTCAGGAATTCTGGGAGCTGAAGTCCAAAACATCTGGAAGAATGACCCCTATAGGTCCAAAACACACTGCAGAAATAATCCAGTTTGAGACCACTTTAACTGCCCTGGCTCAGTACTAGGAAATCCTGAGAATTATAGTTTATTGTGGCACTAGAGCTCTGTGACAGACAAGGCTAAATGTTACACAAAACTACAGTTCCCAATGTCCCCTAGCATTGAGCCAGGGCAGTTAAAGCGGTCTCAAACTGGATTATTTCTGCAGTGTGTTTTGGGCCTATAGTGATCCTATCAAAGGGTTTATTTTGGGGGGGGGGGTTCTTTGGGCAAGATGGATTCTGAGCTTTGCCATTACCTTCCTCTATGACAGAGAGGTTTATCACACGGAGATTTTTAGAGCTTTTGCAGCTCAGTTCCGATGTGACTGCATTTCCAATGATGCGGATTCACGTCACAATGTGAATGTGTTATCAGACACCATTCCTTTCTATGGGAGCTCCTTCTGTGGTGCTTCCACAGTGATTCCAAAGTGACCCCTCATT
>NW_024805776.1:3351-4342 GCF_019175285.1 Sceloporus undulatus
CAGAGAGGTTTATCACACGGAGATTTTTAGAGCTTTTGCAGCTCAGTTCTGATGTGACTGCATTTCCAATGATGCGGATTCACGTCACAATGTGAATGTGTTATCAGACACCATTCCTTTCTATGGGAGCTCCTTCTGTGGTGCTTCCACAGTGATTCCAAAGTGACCCCTCATTTTGGTAAAATAGGAAAAAAAGTGAATTCACAGAATTCGCTTTCAAGCTCCCTTCAATTTCACTTGGAATTGGTCTGGTGTGGAAGATCACTCCGATGTCGCCCCCCTTGGCCCCCTGCGCCCTACTCCTTCATCCCCCTCCTCCTCCATGCCATATTGTCCTCTCTGCCACCCTGCCACCCATCCCATCATCCCCATCATCCCCTGCTTTCTCCTGCATCCCAATCCTGGCCCCAGCAACCTATCCCATCATCCTCTGCCTTCTCCTGCATCCCAATCCTGGCCCCAGCGACCTATTCCATAATCCCCTGCCTTCTCCTGCATCCCAATCCGGGCCCCAACGACCTATCCCATCATCCCCTGACTGCTTCTTCACCCCAATGAAGGATGACAGCTAAGGAGGGGGCAGGGAAGGAGGACAGCATCCAGAGCCCCACTGAGCATGTGCAAGGATGCCAATTCGAATTGTTGAACCCTCCAGTGTGGTAATGCAATGTGCACTCACCACCCTTTGCTTGAATTCGCATCACATGACTTGCTTGGAATAGAACTGACTTCACTTCACCCTCCATTCAGAAGGGCAACAGAAAGGCAACTAGGTGTGTTAAAGCATCACGTTTTAACCTTAATTCGCATTGCTAGACAAGAGCGACTCTGGATCTGGTGTGAAAAAACATCACGCTTCGCATTGCTAGAACAAGAGTGACTGCAGATCTGAGCTGCATACTCCCCCATCAGGGACGTAGCCAGGATTTTGGGAAGGGGGGGGGTCCAGATAGGGTTGCCATAATGGAGGACCTCCGAACCGGGACAAATG
>NW_024805777.1:0-4340 GCF_019175285.1 Sceloporus undulatus
CCCCCTCACTTCAGAAGGACAATGGAAAGGCAACCAGGTGTGGTAAAACATCACTTTTTAACATGAATTTGCATTGCTAGACAGGAGTGACTCCGGATCTGGTGTGAAAAAACATGACGTTTCGCATTGCTAGAACAGGAGTGACTGCGGATCTGAGCTGCAAACCTCCCCATGTGTCATAAGGGCCATTGTTGCACATTGAAAAGCATATATTCCTTCTTTACATCACTGTTAAATATCACTGATAAAATATTGTCTGTTCTTTATTTATATTTCATTTTTATTAATTTTAAAATCACAACAAAATACATACAGAAAGGGAAAGAGAAGAAAGATATCATAAGATAATTAAATTAATTTCTTAAAAATAGTGTTTGAATTGGTCTAATGGTGTAAGGCATTTTAAAAACTTTGTTCAAGTTGGGTATCTCTCAGCCAGAAATCCAAAATGCTCCAAAGGTGGCTGATAGTTGCCTTCTGATAGTTCAATGCACACAAACTTTGTTTCATGCACAAACGTATTGAGAAATACTGTCCATACCTTCAGGATATGTGTAGGAGGTGTAGACAAAACATAAATGAATGTTGTGTTTAGACTTGGGTCCCATTTCCGAGATACTTCATTATGTATAGGCCAATATTCCAAAATCCAAAATAAATCTGAAATCCAAAACTCTTCTGGTCCTGAGCATTTCAAACAAGAGATACTCCACCTATACCACAGGTTAGCTGTTTTGCATTAAGTTGTATTATAAGTCACTTTGAGTCCCATTTGGGAGAAAGGTGGGATATAAATCAAATCGAATCAAAATAAAGGTCTCGAACCCTTATTGCCCATGTTGGATTGGAGGATTTGGGGAGTGATAGTCCCCCCAAAAGGGTCATTTACACATTCTGCCTGTTTGTGTGGGTCTGGTCTCACTATCATGGCCTTTGAGTAGAAAATTATTATTAATATTATTATTACTATATAGATTTTTATGGGTTTTTTGGGCTACATGGCCATGTTCTAGAAGAGTTTATTCCTGATGTTCGACTTCACATTATTATTATTATTATTATTAGTAGTAGTAGTTTTCCTCCATGAAATAATGATTGCCTTCCTTCCCTTTTCCTAATAGCCACCTAGGCTTCATTGTGCTTTTGGGCTACCAGAAATCCTACACCCTGGACATCGGCAAGGTCCTGTGTAAAATTCATGTCCAATGTTTCAAAGCACACAATCCCAAAGCCGGCCTCTTTCACAGCCTCTTCGACCATCTTCGGCTCCAGGTAAATGCAAGAGAACTTGTGTTGGCCAACCATGTAGTAGGTTCCCCTAAGGGCCACCACAAAGATGAGGTGGCCACCAGCTTGGACCAAGGAGCCCACGTTCTTCAAGGCTGACCGATAAGTGGGAAGGTCTTCGCAAGCCGATTCCAGGCAGTAAGTAGAGAGGACGCAACTGACCGGTTGGAGCACCAACGGATCCAGAGGGTTGGTCTGGGTCACATCGCATTTCAGAACCTGCTTGATGGTCTTCCTGAGCTTCTCCTCCTTCTCCATCCACTTCTCTCTAAAGGGAAGGAAAGGATGGAATTGGCACAGAGAAATCGCAGCGGAATATGCATTTTCAAAATGAAGTGGTTATGTGCAATGCTATACTACTAGGGGCAGGAAGGAAGCTTTTCTCATATCTGAAAAGTGATAGACTGAGGGGAGACTGAGTGAGATTGGGACAGAACCATCATCAGAAAATCCTTCTTTTCCAAAGCTTGGAAGCATCACTTTAAAAGTACACTAAAACATAACAATTGTCATAGAATCACTCTTTTAACTGTGAAGATTATGCACCAGATTCTTATTCTCCATCATGCACCCTGTTACTAAGGATATAAGGATGTTATAAGGAACAACTTTTCAACGTGAAGTATATGTGTCTTGGGAAATGTGAAAATAAAGTAGTAGATCACTCAAGCAGAGTAATCAGATTGCCAAGGCAGGAGCTGAACAAAAACTAGACCTATAACTATCCATCCAGAGGGTCTAACAGAGAAACAAATAGGCTCAGAACTCCTATAGAGTTAAATGCAAACCAGCATTACTGAATGTAGGCATGCAGGGGCTGCTACATGTAGGAGGGAATGGCAGTGCTGATAGCAATTTCGAGCAAGAAGAGTCTTGTGGCACCCTTAACAACTCGTATTTGGCTTTTGTGGACTTCAACCACAACTTGTTAGCCTTCCATGTAGCCACACTTTTTCTGGTTGACATTTATAGGGGATCGGAAGTGTGCAGCCCATTGGATGTTGCTGGACTGCAGGTCCCAGCAGCCATTGCCAATGGTAAGGCGTACTGGGAACCAGAGTCCCAATACAATAAGAGGGCTTCACAATTCCCATTCGTTGTTTTTAATGTATGCAAATTAAAGGCAGCTATGAGATATCAATTCATTCTGTCCATACCTGTCCCCCTCCAGCTGGCAGACGTATTTCACCATCAAGGTCCAGTCAAAGGCTTCCGGATCCTTCTTCAGCCACTTTTGCATCTCTTCCCGGTTCTGCTCAAGGAAATCAGTGGCAATGATCTCTTGGAAAGACTCACAGGCAGAGAGAAGTTGGTGGATGGAGGGTCCACTGCCAATGTCAATGAGGGTCTCTCCTTGGATGCCATCTGCGTTTCAAAGAAATCGTGAGATTCTAGATGACACGATGGATTATATATATATATATATATATATATATACACACACATATGTCGCGTAACCCATTGCAAATCCAAATCTGTTGCCTGTCCATTGCAAGCCATACCCCAGAGATATTTACCCAGAAGGAATGCCTTGTGCAGCTTCTCCAGAATGAAAGCATAGCCTCGCTCGCGCACTGCAAGGCTGCCAGATCCAAAAGGCACGTGCAGTTTCAAAAACTCTTTGGGGTCAAAATGCTGCCTGTAAACCTCTTTTCCAGTGAATTCCCCTTCCATGTTGCCTCAGAGCCAGGACCCAGCAGGAGTGCCTTGTGCGCACAAGTGACCTTTGCTTTTATATTCTTTGAGGCACATTTCAATAAGTGAGGGGAAACGTTCTTGCAAGGAGCCCGTTAGATGGCAACCGTGGGTCCTCTTCCACAGCTACGAACCATGCCAGCCTTCCCAATATATTCCTGAGTATATGTGTTACTTATATGTCATTGTGTCGAGTCAAGCCACATACCTCTATATGTATGCAATTGTGGTTAATACTCTGATTCTCCTGTATACCTTCTGTGCATGTTATGGATATATATGGGATGGTTTCCTATTGTACTAGGTGATCGCTGCATGCATTATTGTATTGCCCTGTCCATTATGTTTTTATTCTTGTTGATAGATCATTTTAAGTTCATTAGACTTGTCACACTGTTCCCCTCTCTGTAGTGCTCTTGGCACTTTTGTAATTGTTTGCAAAGCATGCTGCAGCCACGTTTCTTTCCAGGAAACCTGGCCTAACCCTCCGAAACCAAAATGGGATCAGATGGTCTTCTGGAAGAGAGTTTCGCCATCAGAAAAGGCGATGCGCAGATTTCCTAGATTTTCCTGTTTCATAAGACACATTAATTTATTCAGTTCTGCCATCTTAAATAAATGTATTAACCAATCTTGTAGCAGATACTGCACTTGATCTCAGCCCGAAAGGCCAAGAAGTGATTTCTGAAATTTCTTTCTGTTTTTGGGCCAGAAAGTTGTAAGCAGATTATGAATTATATAAGTAATCACTACGGTAAAATAGCACCATTTGGGTTTATGGATTAATCAATGAAAAATATAGCATACACCCACGGATATATGGATATGGATATGTATGTGTATGTGTGTATGGATATGGATATATATGTGTATGTAGCATATATATATATGGATATGGATATGTGTGTGTGTGTTTGTGTGTATAATGCATATAAAATATATATGCACATACACACACACACGTATTGTTCTGAAATTACATAAATATCAGAAACAAACAATAACTTATATAAAAGGATTAACACTGGTTGCAATATATATGTATATAATGCATATAAAATATATATGCGCACACACACACCTACACACACACACATATATATATGGGTATATAACACACACACACACACACACAAATTTTATATGCATTATGTACATACATATATATTACAACCAGTGTTAATCCACTGAAGCCAGTGAAACTTGGAATGCTTGCATGATGGATTTTGTGCATTGTTGCTGCTTTGTGGGTTGTTGATTTTGTTGTACATTGCTGCAGCCAACATGGCTCCCCACAAATACACATCAGAAGAGTTCACATTACTATACGCTTTATGCCTCTATTATTGGCATGTTAT
>NW_024805778.1:0-4340 GCF_019175285.1 Sceloporus undulatus
CAGAAAACAAGCTTGCTCCCTCCTCTATATGACATCCCTTCAAAAATTTAAACAGATTTATCATATCACCTCTTAACCTTCTCTTCTCCAGACTAAACATCCCCACTTTCCTAAGTCATTCCTCATAAGGCATGGTTTCCAGACCCTTCACCATTTTAGTCGCTCTCTATGATTCTATGATGTATATCCCAGGTGGAGAAACTCTGGCCCCTAGGCTGGATAAGACCTGTGTTACTTTATGGATCTGATCCACGACTTCCCCTCATTATGCCCCCTTTTTCATTTAGACACGTGAAAATAATCATTTCATTTTTCCAAGTGAGACAAATCTCTGAGCTTAACTGCTGCGTTTATACTACTACTAATAATAATAAATTTATGTCTATACCACCTTTCCAAAAAAATCAAAGCGATTTAAAAATTGACAATTACAAAATGTGTGTGTTTGTGTGTGTCAGTCATAGCAGGAGCATGAGGTATGTACCTCCTCCCTCTGCTTGCTAAAGCCACACAGAAATTGAGGTATGTACATTTGTGTGCATTGTTTCTGAATGGATCTATTGTCAGTATCACAATTTCTTCAGTTTTCCTTGTATATATTTTTAAAAAGATGCACACTTCTGAATATGTTGCACTTATACAACAAAAATATATAAATGTATAGGTTTATGAGTGAAGATTGCATCCTGGATTATGCTCATTTTTGGGAAGTGAAGACCTATGTAAATTCATTATATAAACCCAGTGAAACAAAGCTCTAGTAAACAACACACACATTCCCCACACAAAGGACTCACTGGTGCACTGTGTCTGGGGCTGGAAATCTCACTTCGACTGTCTGGGAATACAATGCTGCCAGAGACTGAATTTGGGGCTTTTTGCCTGCAAAACATGGGCTCAGTCTCTCAGCTGCAACCCGTCCACACAATCCTGGACTGAAGCATTTAAAAAAAAGTCCTCTTTCAGCTCCAGGAATAAAGGCCTACCATCAGTACAAAAACCCTGATTCCTGCAGCCTCAAAAAGGCCTCTTCTGAAGCCCTTTATGGCCGGAGCTTCCCTGGGTCAGAGGCCGTCTCTTCAGCCGTAGAGAAGGGTTGCTCTGAGTGCGAAGGAGGAGGATGTCCACAGGGCTGAGGGAGGGAAGGCAATGGGGAAAGGTCAGTGCCAATGGCCATGGAGGGCAGAAGGTGACAATGCCTAGGAAACTCCTCTGAGTCCCAGCCATTCTAGGAATGAGTGGCAGGAGTGAGTCCAGGGGGCTGAGGGGGTCTCCCAGCCCCCAAAGCCCAGCCTCCACCTGGCCCTGAGTCCCATGCCTCCCTTCCTCAGACCCCCACAGGCCCCTCCCTTCCTCCCTCCCTCCCAAAATGGAGGGCCAGGGGCACAAATGGACACACTGCCTTTCTTTTGGCCCAAGGAGCCTGGCCTCCTTCTCACTCTGGAGCCTCAGGAGAGAAAGAGGAACCCATTGGTTTAACTGAGGAGACCTCAGAGAAGGTTCTGGAACATTATTCCCCCAGTCACAAGCAGTACAAAATGGCTGCCAGAACACAAAATGGCTGCCTCTGCCTCAGCACTTGGCAGTTTGAGGTATTCAGTGAACCCAAATTAGAGGATCAAAGGGCCCCAAAGTCGGAAGGGACCCCAAACAGAATTTCTGAACCTAAACAACACAGAAAGGTTTTCCTAATCGCACCCGATGGCTGTGAGAACACAAAAAGTCTCCAAACAGGACTTCCAAACCTTAACCACTCCTAAACATTTTCCTAATGCTATTGAAAGGAGGAACCTGGTCCCCTCCTTAATTACAATCAATAGTGAAAGATATTGATATTAATATTAAGAGTGCCCATCGTCCACAACCTAGCTCAGGTCTTGACCGCTCAGGGAGGCCAGTCCAGCTGCAGGTGGCCCTCCGTTCGTCCGTCCGTCTTTCCTTCTGCTTTCCTCCTCTTTTCCCCATCATCAGCCCCTTTCCCAAGAAGGCTGCATCCGCACTATAGAAATAAGGCACTTTGACACCGCTTTAACCTTTCAATGCTATGGAATCCTCGGATTTTACCTTTGGACACTTAGCCTTCTCTACCAGAGAGCTCTCATGCCATAACAAACTAGAAATCCCAGGATCCCATAGGATGGAACCAGGAGAGTTAAAGTGGTTTCGAACTGGATTATTAATTTAGTGCAGATACAGCCTGAGTCGGTTGTAAAAGGATAAAAGTACCCAAGTCGAATTTTTATCCTGTTAAAAATGGTTTTGATTTTTAAAAATATAAGCAATTTGTTTTTCTGACTAATCCTTATTCTTGTTGTTGTTTGTTTGTATGTTTGTCTTGGTCATATGAGTTATTCTGGTCTGGCACCTTCCTTCTTGCCTGAAAATCTCTTAATAAGGAAACTGGGGGAAGTTTTAAAACCTCCCAAAGGAGCTACCTTTGGCCTTTTTGGGGGGACTAGCCTCCTCTTAGAAGCCAAAGCCCAATGTTTGTGAATAATAATAATAATAATAATAAGGCTTGTATTAAAACTATTATTATTATTAACCTTTATTTATAAAGCGCTGTAAATTTACACAGTGCTGTACATAAATCTTTTTCTGATCCCTTTTAAAACCCATGTTCCCCAGAAGGAGCAGAGCTGTGTAAGAAAACCCTTTCAGAAAATACAGTGGTACCTCGGGATACGAAATACCCAGGTTACGAAATTTTCGGGATACGAAAAAATCCCATAGGAAATCATTGTTCCGGGTTACGAATGTTTTTTCGGGATACGAAGAAAATTTTTGGTGCTTTTTTCGGCTTTTTCGCACGAAACGCGGCTTTTCCCCATTAGCGCCTATGGCAATTCGGCTTACGAAGGCTTTTCGGGTTACGAAATTAGCCGCGGAACGAATTAATTTCGTAACCCGAGGCACCACTGTAAACACAAAAGACACACAAAGAGACACGCTTCCTTCCTTTTGGCCCAAGAAGTCTGGCCTCCTTCTCGCTCTGGAGCCTCAGGAGAGAAAGAGAAGCCTCTGTTCAACTGAGGCTCAGAGAAGGTTCCGGAACATTATTCCCCACAGTCACAAGCAGCACAAAATGGCTGCCAGAACACACAATTACTACTGGAACACAACATGGCCGCTGGAACACAAAACGGCTCCCTCTGTCTGAGTGCTTGGCAGTTTGAGGCTTTCAGGGGAGAGAGAGAGACTGAGGGGAAGAGTGGAAGGGGGTCCTGAGGGAGGGGGCCTTGGGAGATATAGGGCCTTCCTGAGATATTTGGTGTTCACTTCCTAACAAAGGGGTTTCTGGCCTCATAAAGGATTTGAGGCAAACTGGATCTGAAAGGCAGTAGTAGTCTTTTCTCTTGCCAATGGGACTTAAAAAGTGTATTTCCTAGACTGGAACTCCCAGCATCCACATGGCCAGAAAGAGGAGGGGTTCTGCCCTGCAGTAAGGCCCCTCCAATCTCTCTGAATCGAGGACTACAGCACCCACGTCTTCTTGACCAGATACATTGGCAATATCTTCCTTCCTTCCTTCCTCCCTCCCTATCTGGTTTGTGAGGTGTGATTAAGCCCTGTTAGTGGTGTTACTCCTCTTGTTGTTGTTGTGTGTCTCCAAGTTGTTTCTCACTTATGGCAACCCTAAGGGAAGCCCTTCGCAGGCTTTTCTTGCAAGATTTGTTCAGAAGTGGTTTTGCAAGTGCCTCCCTCTGAGGCTGAGAGAGTGTGACCTCTTGCCTAAGGTCACTCACTGGGTTTCCGTGGCCAAGAGCACATTCAAACCTGGGTCTCCAGGGTCATAGTCCAGTCCCCCAGCCATTAAACCACGCTGACTCTTTCTTGAGGCTTTGTAGTGTTTTGTGGTGTGGCTCCAAATCATTTCCCACTGATGGGGAGCCTCTTCTGGGGCTTTCCATGGCAAGCGTTGTTCAGAGGAAGTTTGCCATTGCCTTCCCTGAGGCTGAGAGAGTGTGACTTGCCAAGTGTCACCTAAAACCAAAATACATTGCAGCAATAATCCAATCTGAGATCGCTTTAACTGCCCTGGATCAGTGCTAGGAAATTCTGAGAAATTTAGTTTTGTGAGACATTGAGCCTTCTCTGTCAGAGAGCTCTGGTGCCACAATAAACTCCAGTTCCCAGGATTCCCTAGCACTGGGACAGGGCAGTTAAAGCGCTCCCAAACTGGACTATTGCTCCCGTGTGTTTTGGACCTTAATTGGCCGCAAACTGTCCATAGCCTGCAATGCATCTCCTAATTCTGTTGGCAGCCCCTCCCTCCCAACACTTTCTCATTTCCCCCCAAAACCAGAGCAAAGCTGGCAGATGGAAAGAGGTTTTAAAGC
>NW_024805779.1:0-4339 GCF_019175285.1 Sceloporus undulatus
CTAAGCTATAACCACTGGCCAAAACTGGTCAGCGCGGTGCACAACCAGGTGGTGTGTTCGAGCTAGAGGTGAAGAGCTACAACTCCCATCATCCCTGACAAGTGTTATGGGCCCAGATACTGCAGCACCCAGCATCCACAGAAGCTGAAAGTTCCAGAGAGTGGAAGACAGATCAGAGCAAGCTGTTTGCGCTGCACTGATAAGCTCTGTGAGTAACTCCTCCTGTGTTTTGATTAAGCCTGAAAGGGATCAGCTGTGCATACTCAGAAGGACTGTGTCAATTGAGTCACTGCACAAGTTAAGATGGAGATTTTGAAGTTTAGTAAATTGAACAGATCCAACTACCCCACCTGGAAGATTTATGCCCAGTCCCTACTTATAAAAGAAAGTTTATGGGCCACTGTTGAAGCCGGATTGGCAGCCGATGCTAATGCAGCTGCGAAAGAGAGAGATTGCAAAGCTAAAGCCTGTATTTATTGAATGTTGGAGGAAGATTTAATTAATGACGTAAGAGATAAGGAGACGGCGAGAGATGTTTGGGAAACACTTCAAAGACTACACACTCCTTCAACTGCCTTTGCAATAATGCTATGGTCTAAGAGAATTTATAGGCAGAAGATGGCAAAGGTGCAGTGTGTGATAGAACAAAACTATGCAAAACTTGTTTGTGCAGGCTGAGCTAAGAGGAGTGGAAATTAATAGAGAACAGCAGTGCTATATTTTGATAGAGTCCCTAGATTCTTCTTGGGGCAACATTACCAATGCATTACAAAACTTACCAGCAGAGGAACTAACGAAAGATTTAGTTGTGGCCAGAATTCTGGAAGAGAACCAGAGGAGACTGTCTGAGAGGAATGACACTCCAACTTCCAAAAGTGTGCCAAGTGAGCAAGCCAAGCCTGATGTGCGTGGGCTGGACCAGGCAGCTTCTTCGAGGGAGCAAAGGAAATGTTTCTACTGCAAGAAGATTGGACATCTGCAAAGGAACTGTAAACAATTGGCTGCAGATAGAAGAAGCAAACAAGATAGCAGATGGCACGGCCAAAGGCAGAAGCAATTCAAATCGCCATTTTTGAAGGACAGTAGAAATAATAATAAGGTGTTTGCGACCATGATTAAGGAAAGACAGAAAGCAAACTCTAAATGGCTTGTAGATTCTGGAGCTTCGACCTCCATGTGTAAACATTAATTTAATTAGTGATAAGAAGCAATCTAATGTAAATGCAGTGGTTCTAGCTGACGGGAATGAGCTCACAACTATAAATCAAATGGAACAGTTTACATTCCAGGGCTAAAAGAAAGCTTTAATGATGTTTTGCATGTGAAAGAATTAGAAAACAATTTATTATCAGTGAGCAGATTAACAGACCAAGACTACATAGTCACTTTAGAAAAGAACCTGTGTAAAATAACTTTAAATGGGGAACTGCGTGGCATAGGTTTGAAAAAGGATAAGCTTTATTTTCTAGAAGAAAATGTTGATAAGTACAAGATTGAGAATGCTAATACTATAGAAAATGTTCCGTTGCACAAAGACTGCATACATGAGCTCCACAGGAAATTTGGCCATGCAAGTTTTAAGTGCTTAAAGAATCTAATAAGCATGTGTCCAGATTTGAAAGTAGCAGAATGTAAAAATCATTTAGACTGTACTGTATGTAATCAAGTGAAGGTCAGAGCGTATCCAGTTGCTAAGAAGTCCAAAAGGATTGCTCAAAGACCATTTCAATTTGTACATGCTGACGTAGCCCAAGCTAATTGTTTGTCACTAGGGGGAAGCAAATATTTCCTGGTAATAGTTGATAGATTTTCAAGATTTGCATATGTAAGAATACTGAAAAATAAGTCAGAAGCTGGGCAAAGTTTGAAAGCATGGGTCAGGATGATTGAAAGAAGATTTGATAGCAGAGTTGGGACAATTGTTACAGATAGAGGTGGAGAATTTTTAAACAACCAGCTGTACAATTGGTTCCAGAAAGTGGGGATAAGACATGAAACCACTAACCCTGCTTGTCCAAGTGAGGATGGTTTAGCAGAAAGGAAAATCCAGGACATAAAAAGGATTTCTGCTTGCATGATGGCAGATGCAGGAGTTGGAGACAGCTTCTGGGGTGAAGCAACCCTGACTGCCATACACATAAGTAACAGGTTGTACCATTCAGAAATTGAAGACATTCCCTACAGGGTTTTATATGGGAGAGTGCCAAATTTCAAATACCTAAGAGTTTTTGGTCAATTTGCACATGTGTACATACCTGCTTGTTTTAGGAGGAAAGGAGAACCAAAAAGCAAAAGGCTAATGTTCTTGGGATATTCAGGAAACAGTTACAAGTTTCTTATGAGAGGAAAAGAGATACAGTACTCCAGGTCTGCAAATTTTGAGAGACATGCTGGCTGGGACAAGCTGCATGCAAACAAAGAAGTGTTCTTGAGGTTAGGAAGCTCAAGTGAGCAGGAAGCACAGACTGAACCAACTTCAGGAAACGGAGGGGTATCAGTCAAGCCAGAAGCCTCTACTAGCAGTAGTGGTAGTACCTCAGATGGGGAGACACAAACAAGACCAGTAACCACTAGAATGACAGAAGACAAGAGATTTAGTAGAAAGACAGCAACTTCTAGTGTAGACAGTGATGAAGAGAGAGGCAGAACGACAGAATTCATACCCAGGCGTAGTCACAGAGTTAGAAAGTCACCAGATAGGTTTGTTGTGACGCAGGCAAGAGCTTGTACAGTGGTAGAAGAGCCTGAGAGTTTTGAAGAGTTAGAAACTTTTTCTAGGGAAGAACAGGAAAGATGGTGTGAGGCAATGGAAAGTGAATTTAGTTGCTTGGTGAACAAGGATGTGTTTGAAATTGTTAAGAGACCCAAAGATAAACCAGTGATAGGTTGCAAATGGGTATATAAGAGAAAGGAAATGCCTGATGGAAGCATTAAGTACAAAGCAAGATTAGTAGCTAAGGGTTTTGCACAACAACAGCATGAGAATTTTGACAAGACTTATTCTCCAACAGCAAAGCCAGAAAGTTTGAGAATGGTGTTAGCTGTAGCAGCAAGAAGGAATTTAATTGTAGAGCATTTTGATTTTGAAACAGCTTATCTAAATGCAAATTTAGATGAAGAAATATTTATGGAACAGCCACAAGGGTTTGAGGAGAATGGAAGTCAGAAAGTTTATAGATTGAAGAAGGCATTGTATGGTTTAAAACAAAGTGCCAGAGCTTGGAATTTGTGTATCAATGATGAGCTAGTTAAGTTAGGATACAAGAGAAGCGTGGCAGATGCTTGTGTATATACAAAAGGAGATATAGTGCTAGTGCTTTATGAGGATGACTTGTGCGTGGCAGCAAAGTCTGAACAGGAAATAGAATCAGTCAAGAGAGAATTGTCAGAAAAGTTTGTTTTGAAAGACTTAGGTTTGTTGAAGTCTTATTTAGGTATTAATGTTGAGTGGATACAAGAAGGACATTGTTTGCTAAGTCAGAGAAGGAAGATAGAAAACTTGATTGAAAAGTGTGGTCTACAGAATGCCAAAATAGTTAGAGCTCCTATGACAACTGGTTTCATTTCTGAACCAACAACCAGAGATTTTGAGGACAAGACATTTTTCAGGAGCATAATAGGATCACTACAGTTTATTTCTTGCCACACTAGACCAGACATTGCGTTTGCTGTTAACACTTTATCTAGAAGAGTTTGCAATCCTAAGGTTGAGGATTGGACAGCTGTGAAACATTTGTTGAGATATTTGAAAGGGACTTTAGACAAAAAGTTAATCATCAGAAGCAGTAATGCGGATTTAGATTGTTTTGTAGATAGTTCATTTGCATCAGAATTAGGAGACAAGAAGTCAGTAACAGGAATGATCATCAAATATAGTGAAAGTCCAATAGTTTGGAGAAGTAGAAAACAAACAAACGTAGCGCTAAGTACTTCTGAAGCAGAATTTGCAGCTTTGAACGAAATAGTGAACGAGGTCCAATGGATTGAACAATTATTAATTGACTTAAATGAAAATTTCAGAGTTCCAGTAGAAATTCAAGAAGATTCACAATCATGTATAGCAATGGCTGAAACAGAAAGTTTGAAAAACAGAACCAAATATGTGGGTGTAAGGTACCAAAATGTAAGAGACATGGTTCAAAAAGGAGAAATAGAGTTGAAATACATAGAGACACAAAATAACATAGCAGATTTGTTTACTAAAGCTTTAACAGCAGAAAAACATGAAAGGTTGACACAAATGGTTGGAATGACATTGTAAGCCACATACAATATTTTATTTCGGAGGGGATTGTTAAGGAAAAAGCAACATGGGATATACAGTCAAAGAAATAAAACA
>NW_024805780.1:0-4338 GCF_019175285.1 Sceloporus undulatus
TTTACCTACCAGCAAAAGAGATATAAAATAAACACAATAGAACAGGCCAAAAATTTTGTTGAAAAACTTAACAGAGAGGGCAGAGAACAGGAGGAAAGAAAAAGAGAGAGAGATAAGAGAGAAAAAAGAGAGAAAAAAGATAAGGAAGACATAAATATTCCAAAAGGAAAGAGTCCTTCTCGGGAAGAAGGGAAAAATCAAGAACAGACTGATTGTAGAATAAATGAAGGAGAAGAGGGTGCAGTGGGGGGAGTTGGATAGGTAACACGGCTATCTTTTTGAGTTTAGATCATCCCTGTGGTCTTGTGGGTTTTTTTTGTTTTGTTTTGTTTTGTTTTTGAAATTCTAAAATTTAAAGGAGGAGAGTTTATAATACACGTCCATGTTTGAAAATGGGTCTTAAAATAATATCATGGAACGTTAAGGGCATCAGCCAGGGAAAAAAAAGAAGGAAAGTTATGCATTTTTTGGAAGGCAAAGGGTTTGATGTAATATGTTTGCAAGAGACCAAAATGAGGGATGGGGATTTGAAATATCTTAGAAATAATAAAATTGGTACACTGTTTGCGGCAACTATTAATAAACGAAAAAGAGGGGTGGAAATATTTGTTAAGTCAAAATGGGAATCGAGATTGATATGTAAAGATGTCAATGCTAGATGGATATGTGTAGAAATTAAAATTGACAATGTTAAATACCTAATTTGTAATGTTTATGGACCACATGAAAGAAAGGAAGAATTCTATAATAATTTGAGTAAACAAATATATGATATGGAAAATAACAACCTGATTTTGATTGGAGATTTTAACGGGGTACTTAACCCCAAGTATGATAGGAAAGCCCAAAGTAAAAAACAGAGGAAACATCAGGGAAAATTACCTAAATCCTTATTTGATTTAAAGGAAATTTATGGATTAACAGATGTATGGACGCATTGCAACGGTAAAAAAGAAGGCTTTACTTTTTTTTCAGAAGTACATAAATCCCATTCGAGGATTGATATAGCCCTGGCCCCAAAAACACTACTTCATGAGATAAAATATATGGAGATTTGGCCGAGAACCTTCTCAGACCATAATATGATCGAAATAGAAGTAAATATAGGAAAAAAAATAAATAGGGGCTGGAGATTAAATGAGAAAATATTAGAGGATGAAAATTTTATTAAGAAAGTTAAAAATGAGATCAACTTTTTTTTCAAAGAGAATGGGGGTAAAACAAGCAAGATGAAGGTAGTCTGGGATACCAGTAAAGCCTTTGTGAGGGGCTTGTTTATACAAAGGATGGCAGAAATTAGAAGAGCAGAGAGACAAAGAGAAGAAAAACTAAAACTGGAACTTAGAAAAAAAGAGGAAGAATTACAATTAAGAAAAAAAGGGAAAAAGAAAATACAGAGAGAAATAAAAATTCTGAAAGAACAGTTAGATAACAAAATAATTGAAGAAATTACAGCTAAGCTTAGAAGACTGAGACAGAACTGTTTTGAAAACGCAAATAAAATAGGTAAATGGATGTCCTATAAAATAAAGGAACAAAGGGAAAGGAAAATAGTGACTAAAATCAAACAAAATAATATAGAAATAACGGATGGTGGTAAAATCAAAAAGGCTTTTGTTTCTTTTTTTGAAAATCTATTTGAAAGAAAAGGTAATAATCTAGATTATATGCAGAGGAGAGAAGTGGTGGAAAAAAATCAGATAGTATTAAGTGAACAACAGAAAGATAGATTGAACTCAGAAATAACTTTGGAAGAAATTAAAAGAGCTATAGGCAAGTTAAAAAACAAAAAAGCTCCAGGAAGGGATGGTCTGACAACTGAATATTATAAAGTATTTATGGAAGAAATACAAAACCCCCTGAGAGAAGTATGTAACCTTATAAAAACGGAGGGTAAGCCAGATTCATGGGGGGAAACAGTGATAACTTTAATCCCGAAGGAGGGCAAAGATGAAATGTTGATCAGTAACTTCAGGCCAATAGCCCTTATGAATAATGATTATAAGATATTTGCTTTCATTTTAGCAGAAAGATTAAAGGAGCCTTTAAATGAACTAATTAATAAGGAGCAGAATGGTTTTCTACCGGGGAGAAAGATTAGTACTAATATAAGAAATACTATAAATGTGCTAGATTTTTACAATACACATAATGAAAGGAAGGCAGCCTTATTATTTGTGGATGCTGAAAAAGCGTTTGATTGTGTCAAATGGGATTTTATGTTTGCGTTATTAGAAGCTATGAATATGGGGAAGGACTTCATTAGAAATATTGAAGAAATATATAATGGACAGTCTGCAAGATTAATAATAAATGGGGAGCAATCGGAGGAATTTAAGATTGGAAGAGGGACAAGGCAGGGGTGTCCCCTTTCCCCCTTATTATTTATTACAGTACTCGAATTTTTGTTAAATAATATTAGGGGAAATAAGGAAATAAAAGGTATAAGGATTAAAGGAAAGGAACTAAAGACACAAGCCTTTGCGGATGATCTATTAATTATATTGGAGAACCCATTAGAAAGTGTAGAAAAACTGATGAGGGAGTTGAACCACTTTGGAAGATTATCAGGTATCAATATAAACAAGGAAAAATCCAAAATAATTGTAAAAAATATGACAAACAATGAAAAGATATTGTTAAATAAAAAAACGGGATGTGAAGTTACTAGAAAGATCAGATATCTTGGTATAAATATTTCAGAAAACAATATGAACCTATATGATAATAATTATAAAATAATGTGGCAAAGTGTGAGGGATAAGCTATATAAGTGGAAAAATTTAAATCTATCGCTATTAGGGAAAATTAATGCTTTCAAAATGGCTATCCTACCTAAAATTCTATTTCTTTTCACAAACCTCCCAATTTATATTAAAGAGAGTGTGATCGTTCAATGGGAAAAAGATATTAGGGCTTTTGTTTGGAAAGGGGGCAAAGCCAGAATAAAATGGAATTGTTTAAAGGAGAGAAAAGAAAATGGGGGATGTGCGCTCCCAGATCTTAAATTATACAAAACAGCATGCAATCTAAGTTGGTTGGAAGAATGGGTTAGATTGAAAAATAATGATATACTGAATTGGGAGGGCCCCGATCTCAGATTTGGATGGCATGGATATCTCTGGTACGGCAAGGACCGTATACACAAAGATTTTCAAAACAACCCGATACGGAGAGCATTAATTACTACATGGAGATCAATTAAAGAAAAATTTTACATAAAAATGCCCATTTGGGTTTCAAATCAGGAGGCTTTTGCCAATAAATGGGATAGACAAAATGATTGGATAACATACAAGGATTTGATATACATTAAAGAGGATAGAGAAATAGGAATCAAAACAAGAGAAGCATTAATAGAGGAAGGAAAGAACTTAAACTGGTTTAGTTATTTTCAGATAAAAGAAAGGTTTCAAAAGGATAAAAAGACAGTAGGTATTGAAACAAAACTTTCAGAGCTAGATAAATTGTTATATGAAAACGAAGATAAGAAGATAACTAAATACTATAACCTTTTAAAACAAAGAGAACAAGAGAAGGAACCAGTTAAGCAGTATATGGTGAATTGGGCAAGGGATCTTGGAAGAGCAATTCCGTTAGAAGCTTGGGAAAAGGCATGGAAGAGAACAAATGCTTTTACAAGATGCTTAGAATATAAAGAAAATTTTGTTACAATTAGTCATAGATGGTACTATACCCCGGCAAGACTTAAAAAGATGTTCAAGCTTGATAATGATACATGCTGGAGATGTCAGAAAGAAAAAGGGTCTATGAAACATATGTGGTGGGGCTGTGAAAAAGTTAAAAGCTTTGGGGATAAAATACATACCATAATTCAACAAGTCTTCAATATTAGTTATAAGAAAAAACCTGAAGTATATTTACTTAACATGACATACTTTATTAACAGGGAAGATGAAAAGAAACATTGGAAAATAATCTTATATTTAATAACATTAGCAAGGTTAACTATTGCAAAACATTGGAAAGATACAAAGGAAGTACAATTAGAGGAATGGTTATTAAAATTAAATAACGTTAGACAACTTGATTTGATATCATATGGAATTCAAGAGGAAAGAAGAGAAAAAATGCAAAAGGAATGGGGAAAATTAATGCTGTTTTTGCAAAAAAAGATGGGGTTTGGAGGATAGACTGGTCGAAGGGTTACTTTGAATATTGGGATATGAAAATAAATGTATATTAAAGATATGGGAAAGCAGTATTTGCGACCAGTGTGAGTAAGAAATTGCTGCTTCCACTTTTTTTTGCAGAGTTGCAACTGTTAAAACATGTTGGGAGAATGTTAAAATTATTGCAACATTGTTCCTTTTTTTT
>NW_024805781.1:0-2121 GCF_019175285.1 Sceloporus undulatus
CGCCATTGAGGATGATTATCAAAGAATTCATTTGGTATATTATTCTTTTTAGCAAAATCATGCAGGGAAGGACCTACTTTGGCATTAAAGTCTCCCAAAAGAATTATTATAAAACGAGGGTATCTGATTGTTAGTTCATCCATAAGAACTTCTAAACTTGTCCACAAGTTGGTATTAAAGAAAGGAGATGAAATAGGAGGAATATTTTGTCCATTATGTGAAATGGACAAAAAATACTATATGATTATATGATATATATGATTACAGGTTGAGTGTCCCTTATTCAAATTCAGAAATTCAAAATACTCCAAAAACCAAGACTTTTTCATAGATGGATGAGATAAAACATTATTACATTCTAATGATCCATCGTACACAAACTTTGTTTCATGCACAAACTTATTAAAAAAATGATTGTATAAAATTACCTTCAGGCTCAGTGTAGAAGGCGTTTATAAAACATAAATTAATTTTGTGTTTATATTTGGGCCCCATCTCCAAGATATCTCATTAGGTAAATAGATGCAAATAGAGGCACCCCAAAATACAAACCAAAAAACCCACACATATCAAAAACCTCTCACAAACAAACAAACAAACAAACAAACCACCTGAAATCCAAAATGCTTCTGGTCCCTAAAATTTTGGATAAGGGCGACTCAACCTTGAGAGAGAGAAATATCACCATAAGATTTTTTAGCAGCAATCCCAATTTTGGGGGAGAGAATTCTTGCTTTTCTTGTTACCTTATCATTTTTATAAACAATATGAATACAAGAATAGGTATATTCAGAGAATGAAAACAATAGCTTCCTCTTGATGTTTGTGTTTTAAGATAACCTCCCTCTGTACAGAGAGGCACAAATGGTGTAGAAGAGATTAGAAAGTCTTGTAATTCATGATTTTGTCTAATTTGAAATGACAATGGCATTATTTTTTTTAAAAGGCTGTGTTTTTGTGTGATGAATACCCTACTTCTTTTTTTAAAGCAAGCGTAAGCAACTATTCAGGGATTGGGGACAGTTGACATCCCTGTCCTACTGCAGTGCTGCATCTGGTCAACACCAGAAGTGATATTTTGTCACTACTAGTCACACTTTTTGTGCAATTTTCATCCAAAACCCACTGTTTGTTGAGGATTGGAGAAAGCTAAATTGCTATATTTGCATGCAGTTTATTAATTTATTTGAGACACTCTAAAATTGCCCCATCCATTGCCCCAAATATTTGGGTGGGTTCTGGGTCTTTAGTTCAGCAATTTCATGTGGTCTCAGAATATACTTTTCTAACTGTTTGTAAAGCCATGCTCTTCTTTAATTTCCCAAAACCCTTCTCTAGGATATTCTTCATAAAGATTGTTCTTCCTTTCAAAAATTAGTGAACCATGAATTTGTTTTGAAACTTTTTTAAAACTCCATTTCCCAAATTATCACTGTTCTATCTGTAACCAGGAATAGGGCCCAAGTGCCCAAGGCTAAGCAATGGCTGCAGAGTAGAACAAAACAGATTATTCAATCCCTGGTGGACCATGAATGGAACCAGGGAGGGAGAAGAAGAAAACAAGATGCAAGGAAGCCCCATGGTTGAAGAAGCCTGTGAAAAATGATAAAATCTTTCTCTCCAGTACTTGCCCTTATACCATTCCTTTGTTCAGCTCTTTCTTCTGGGTTCTCCTTGTGCCTCAGCAATTTTTGTCAGGGCAGGAAGCACTGTGGGTCTACTAGTGGCAACTGGAAGGTAACCTTTGGAAGTGGGACTAGACTGATTGTAAAACCAAGTGAGTTTCATTCCTTTCATTTTCGCAATGTAATAATAGTTCAGGCTATCTCCCTGACCTTCCCTGGTCATTTATAAACCCTCGTTGTTGTTGTTGTTGTTGTTGTTGTTGTTGTTGTTAAAAGCGTTTGAGTCGGTCTCAACTCAAGGTAACCCTGTGGATGAGACATCTCCAAGACACCTATCTTCTACTGCTCTGCTTAGGTCCTGTAAATTCATACCCATGACTTCTTTAATAGACCCCATCCATCTCTAAGATGGATGATAGAATCCATTTCTAAAATGGATTAAGAAATCATCATCATCATCATCATCATCATCATCATCATCATCATCATCATCATC
>NW_024805781.1:2131-4336 GCF_019175285.1 Sceloporus undulatus
CAGCATGTGGACTTCCTTTTTTTCTACATCCCATCACCCTTCCTAGCTTTATTGCCTTTACCAATGAGTTGTGCCAAAGTACAACAATCTCAACTTAATCATCTTGGCTTCCAGAGAGATTTCTCGCTTGATCTGTTCTATGGCCCACTTGTTTGCCTTTTGGCTATCCATAGGTCAGTACTCTTCTCCAGTACCACTTTCAAATCAATTGATTTGAATCAACTCCCTCCTCTCCCCCAAATCCTACAGAAATAGAAAGAAGGTGCTAGTTTATAAAGCATTGTTAATCTCCTCAAAGCCATCACCACAGCTTTGGAGCCCATTTAGATCTTCCTCTCTCCTTCACCTGCTATTAAAATATATCTATATCATTTCCAAAATTGGTATCATTATTAATATAGACATAAATGCATGCACCAGTGAAGGAGAAAGGGACCCATCTGTCTGTCTGTCTGTCTGTCTGTCTATCATCTATCTATCATTGTTTTTTTGTGCAATGTGTTACATAGTACCAATAATTCTCACTGAATTTTGAGTAAAAGTGGGATGTTGTTTCAGCTTTTCCTTATTATCTAGCCCTTACAAGATATCAGGTACTGAAGACTGACTATGTCTGGAGGTTTTTGAGGAACTATGAATCACTGTGGGTATACAAGTGGATATAAGTTGGTTTGGGGGAAAGGAACATTCCTGAAGGTGAATCCCAGTAAGTTTCACAGCTTATTTTCTTTTGTAGACAAGATTTTTTGTGGGTTTTTCAGGCTAATGTGGCCATGTTCTAGAAGAGTTTATTCCTGACGTTTCGCCAGTATCTGTGGCTGGCATTTTGAAGATTCCAGCTATGATAACTTGGACACATTGGCCTGAATCCTGTTGATTAATGCCAAGTAGCCATTAAATCGCTTGTGCTATAGTGAGTCAATACATAAGTAACATTGATTTGTCACAGTGGGTTTACTCTAGTCAGGATTAACCCTACGTTTTAGGTCACGAAGAGCATTTTTGGTCCCAGACAGCCTGAACACATATTTCTCAACAGCATCCATTTGTGGCACAATGAGAAAGGCAAGCCACCTTGAAATGGATGTGCCTTACAAAACAGCTCATTATAAATCTCAAGAGTACAAAATAGCTTCAGACATGGTGCTTGACTTCTGTTCAAAGTGAGAATAAACAAACCCATAGAATGGGATGCTCTCAAGCCATTTAGTTCACTAAAGCAGATCTTAAGTCCCAGTCTATAATGCAACAGTGGGGAACCTCTGGTCTTCCATATATTGTTGAATCCCAATTCCCATCCAATATGGTCAGTAATGGAACCTGCAGTCCAACAACATCTGAAGGATCACAGTTTCTCCATGTCTATACAGCAAGCCCTCCACATTTGCTGGGTTTAGAGATGTGGGACGCCTGTGAAATTGGAAAAATCTCTAATTAAAAAAAAAAATCTTTTTTTTTTAACCTCAGAGAACTCCTCTCTAGGAATCTCTACAGCCTCCAGTGCAACTCTGTGGTCAACTTCTGCCATACATTGACCATAGAATTGTGCTGGAGGACCTACAAATGCATAGAGATGTGATCTCTCTAGGTATCTCTTGATCCAATATCTGGTGGAAACTGACCATAGAGTCATGCTGGAGGACCTAGAGATTCCTAGAGAAAATTTATTGATCAAATTAATAAATAATCAAATCTGCCAATAATCAAAGCCACAATTGTGGAAGGCTGACTGTACTTACTTTCCCATCCGCCAATCTGTTCCCCTCCATTCATGCTTAGCTAGGTCCTGATGATATAAATATGGAGCTCATTTGAGTTTGGATGTCTCTTAGTTCCAAAGAAAAGGCTAGATCCAAGTTGACTATGGAAATAAAATTCATTGATCTTGTGGTGGAAAGGAATAGGGGATTGTCTGATGGGCTGGATGAGGGAGAACAAACTCAGTGTGAATCCAGGGAAAACGGAAGTACTGGTGATAGGCTCCCCGGTTTCTGGTGGTGAGATCTGTCGCCCGGTCCTGAACGGGGTCACGCTCCCCCTGAAGGACTCGGTGCGCAGCTTGGGAGTGCTCCTTGACTCGTCGCTCCAGTTGACTTCTCAGGTGGATGCGACGGTCAGGAGTGCTTGTTATCAGCTTCGGCTGATACGCCAGCTGCGTCCCTACCTGGACCGAAAGGACCTAGAAACTGTTGTACATGCTTTGGT
>NW_024805782.1:0-4336 GCF_019175285.1 Sceloporus undulatus
TGGTGGGTGAAGGGAGGGCTTGTCTTCTTCCAGGCAGGCCTGTTGGAGCTAGCCTGCCTCTCTCTCCCTAAAGATGGAGGATTAAGGGAGGGCTTCTCTTCTTCCAGGCAGGCCTGTTGGAGCTAGCCTGCCTCTCTCTCCCTAAAGATGGTGAGAGAAGGGAGGGCTTGTCTTCTTCCAGGCAGGTCTGTTGGAGCTAGCCTGCCTCTCTCTCCCTAAAGATGGTGGGTGAAGGGAGGGCTTGTACTCTTCCAGGAAGGCCTGTTAGAGCTAGCCTGCCTCTCTCTCTCCCTAAAGATGTTGGGTGAAGGGAGGGCTTGTCTTCTTCCAGGCAGGCCTGTTGGAGCTAGCCTGCCTCTCTCTCCGTCAAGATGGAGGATGAAGTGAGGGTTGTCTTCTTCCAGGCAGGCCTGTTGGAGCTAGCCTGCCTCTCTCTCTCCCTAAAGCTGGTGGGTGAAGGGAGGGCTTGTCCTCTTCCAGTAAGGCCTGTTGGAGCTAGCCTGCCTCTCTCTCCCTAAAGATGGTGGGTAAAGGGAGGGCTTGTCTTCTTCCAGGCACGCCTGGTGGAGCTAGCCTGCCTCTCTCTCCCTAAAGATGGTGGGTGAAGGGAGGGCTTGTCTTCTTCCAGGCAGGCCTGTTGAAGCTAGCCTGCCTCTCTCTCCCTCAAGATGGTGGGTGAAGGGTGGGCTTGTCTTCTTCCAGGCAGGCCTGTTGGAGCTAGCCTGCCTCTCTCTCTCCCTAAAGATGGTGGGTGAAGGGAGGGCTTGTCTTCTTCCAGGGAGGCCTGTTGGAACTAGCCTGCCTCTCTCTCCTTCAAGATGGAGGATGAAGGGAGGGCTTGTCTTCTTCAGGAGCCTGTACAGCTAGCCTGCCTCTCTCTCCCTCAAGATGGAGGAGGAAGGGAGGGCTTGTCTTCTTCCAGGAGCCTGTGGGTGCTACCCCTCTCTCTCCCAAAGATGGGAGGATGAAGGGAGGGCTGTCTTCTTCCGGAAGGCCTGGTGGAGCTAGCCTGCCTCTCTCCCCTCAAGATGGAGGATGAAGGAGGCTTGTCTTCTTCCAGGAAGGCCTGGTAGAGCTAGCCTGCCCTCTCTCCCTCAAGATGGAGGATGAAGGAGGCTTGTCTCTTCCAGGAAGGCCGGTAAGCTAGCTGCCTCTCTCCCCCAAGATGGAGGATGAAGGGAGGGCTTTTCTCTTCCAGGAAGGCTTTGGAGCTAGCCTGCCTCCTCTCCTAAAGATGGTGGGATGAAGGGAGGGCTGTTCTTCTTCCAGGAGGCTGTTGGAGCTAGCCTCCTCTCTCTCCCTCAAGATGGATGAATAAGGGAGGGCTTGTCTTCTTCCAGGAAGGCCTGTTGGACTAGCCTGCTCTCTCTCCCTAAGAGGTGGTGAAGGGAGGGCTTGTCTTCTTCCAGGAAGCCTGGTGGAGCTAGCTGCCTCTCTCTCCCTCAAGATGGAGGATGAAGGGAGGGTTGTCTCTTCCAGGAAGGCCTGTGGAGCTAGTGCCTCTCTTCTCCCTCAAGATGGAGGATGAAGGGAGGGCTTGTCTTCTTCCAGGAAGGCTGTTGGAGCTAGCCTGCCTCTCTCTCCCCAAAGATGGAGGATGAAGGGAGGGCTTGTCTTCTTCCAGGAAGGCCTGTTGGAGCTAGCCTGCCTCTCCCTCCTCAAGATGGAGGTGAAGGGAGGGTTGTCTTCTCTAGGAGCCTGTGGAGCTAGCCTGCCTCTCTCTCCCTAAAGATGGAGGATGAAGGGAGGGCTTGTCTTCTTCCAGGAGGCCGGTGGAGCTAGCCTGCCTCTCTCTCCCTAAAGATGGAGGATGAAGGAGGGCTTGTCTTCTCCAGGAGGCCTGGTGGAGCTAGCCTGCTCCCTCTCCCCTCAAGATGGAGGATGAAGGGAGGGCTTGTCTTCTTAAGGAAGGCCTGGTGGAGCTAGCCTCCCTCTCTCCTCCCTCAAGATGGTGGATGAAGGGAGGGCTTGTCTTCTTCCAGGAGGCTGGTGGAGCTAGCCCTCTCTCTCCCTCAAGATGTGGATGAAGGAGGGCTTGTCTTCTTCCAGGAAGGCCTGGTGGAGCTAGCGCCTCTCTCTCCCAAAGATGGAGGATGAAGGGAGGGCTTGTCTTCTTCCAGGAAGGCTGTGTAGCTAGCCTGCCTCTCTCTCCCTCAAGATGGAGGATGAAGGGAGGGCTGTCTCTTCCCAGGAGGCCTTTTGGACTAGCCTGCCTCTCTCTCCCTAAAGATGAAAGGGAGGGCTTGCTTCTTCAAGGAAGGCCTGTGGAGCTAGCCTGCCTCTCTCCCCTAAGATGGGGGTGAAGGGAGGGCTTGTCTTCTTCGAGCAGGCCGGTGGGCTAGCCTGCCTCTCTCTCCCTCAAGATGGGGATGAAGGGAGGGCTTGTCTCTTCCAGGAAGGCCTGTGAGATAGCCGCCTCTCTCCCCTCAGATGGAGGATGAAGGAGGGCTGTTCTTCCAGGAAGGCCTGTGAGCTAGCCTGCCTCTCTCTCCTAAAGATGGAGGAGGAAGGGAGGGCTTGTTTTCTCCAGGAAGGCCTGTGGATACCTGCTCTTCTCCAAAGATGGTGGGTGAAGGGAGCTTGTCTTCTTCCAGGAAGGCGTGGGAGCTAGCCTGCCTCTCTTCCCTCAAGATGGAGGATGAAGGGAGGGCTTGTCTTCTTCCAGGAAGGCCTGTTGGAGCTAGCCTGCCTCTCTCCCCTAAAGATGGGGATGAAGGGAGGGCTTTTCTTCTTCCAGGAAGGCGGGTGGAGCTAGCCTGCTCTCTCTCCTCAAGATGGAGGATGAGGGAGGGCTTGTCTTCTTCAGGAAGGCCTGTTGGAGTAGCCGCCTCTCTCCCTCAAGATGGAGGATGAAGGGAGGGCTTGTCTTCTTCCAGGAAGGCCGTGTGAGCAGCCTGCCTCTCTCTCCCTAAAGATGGAGATGAAGGGAGGGCTTGTCTTCTTCCAGGAGGCCTGGTGAGCTAGCCGCCTCTCTCTCCCTCAAGATGGGGATGAAGGGAGGGCGTCTTCTTCCAGGAAGGCCTGTGGAGCTAGCTCTCTCCCTCCTCAAGATGGGATGAAGGGAGGGCTTGTCTTCTTACAGGCAGGCCTGTTAAGCTAGCCTGCCTCTCTCTCCCTCAAGATGGAGGATGAAGGAGGGCTTGCTTCTTCCAGGAAGCCTGTTGGAGCTAGCTGCCTCCTCTCCCTAAAGATGGGAGGAGAAGGGAGGGCTTGTCTCTTCCAGGAAGGCCTGGTGGAGCTAGCCGCTCTCTCTCCCCTCAAAGGGAGGAGGAAGGGAGGGCTTGTCTTCTTCCAGGAAGGCCTGTTGAGCTAGCCTGCCTCTCTCTCCTCTAGAGGGAGGATGAAGGGAGGGCTTGTCTTCTTCCAGGAAGGCCTGTTGGAGACCTGCCTCCTCTCCTAAAGATGGGGGATGAAGGGATGGTCTTCTTCCGAAGGCCGGGTGGAGCTAGCCTGCTCTCTCTCCCTCAAGATGGAGGATGAAGGGAGGGCTTGTCTTCTTCCAGGCAGGCCTGTTGGAGCTAGCCTGCCTCTCTCTCCCTAAAGATGGAGGATTAAGGGAGGGCTTCTCTTCTTCCAGGCAGGCCTGTTGGAGCTAGCCTGCCTCTCTCTCCCTAAAGATGGTGAGAGAAGGGAGGGCTTGTCTTCTTCCAGGCAGGTCTGTTGGAGCTAGCCTGCCTCTCTCTCCCTAAAGATGGTGGGTGAAGGGAGGGCTTGTACTCTTCCAGGAAGGCCTGTTAGAGCTAGCCTGCCTCTCTCTCTCCCTAAAGATGTTGGGTGAAGGGAGGGCTTGTCTTCTTCCAGGCAGGCCTGTTGGAGCTAGCCTGCCTCTCTCTCCGTCAAGATGGAGGATGAAGTGAGGGTTGTCTTCTTCCAGGCAGGCCTGTTGGAGCTAGCCTGCCTCTCTCTCTCCCTAAAGCTGGTGGGTGAAGGGAGGGCTTGTCCTCTTCCAGTAAGGCCTGTTGGAGCTAGCCTGCCTCTCTCTCCCTAAAGATGGTGGGTAAAGGGAGGGCTTGTCTTCTTCCAGGCACGCCTGGTGGAGCTAGCCTGCCTCTCTCTCCCTAAAGATGGTGGGTGAAGGGAGGGCTTGTCTTCTTCCAGGCAGGCCTGTTGAAGCTAGCCTGCCTCTCTCTCCCTCAAGATGGTGGGTGAAGGGTGGGCTTGTCTTCTTCCAGGCAGGCCTGTTGGAGCTAGCCTGCCTCTCTCTCTCCCTAAAGATGGTGGGTGAAGGGAGGGCTTGTCTTCTTCCAGGGAGGCCTGTTGGAACTAGCCTGCCTCTCTCTCCTTCAAGATGGAGGATGAAGGGAGGGCTTGTCTTCTTCCAGGCAGGCCTGTTGGA
>NW_024805783.1:0-4336 GCF_019175285.1 Sceloporus undulatus
CTCTCTCCTCCCCCAACTCTCTCTTCATTCACCTCTACCTTGCTACATAACCCCCCCGCTAAGAGAGTTGGTGGTGGTGGAGCGGTCCAGGTGGCCTGTCGAGAGAAGAAATCCGCGTTAGCATGCAACAATCCTTGCCTATGCTGTATTGTAAATGCATATGGTTGTAAAGCCATGTACCACCTTGTTATACGGGGGTTTGTATCTTTCATGGAAGCCAGCCATGTCAGAGGCACATGGTCCGTGACCAGCTGGAAAGGTGCTCCCCACAAATAATATCTTAGTTCCGTAATTGCCCACTTAATAGCCAAAGCCTCTCTCTCAATTGCAGCATAGCGCTTTTCTGCTTCCTTTAATTTTTTACTGAGATACAACACAGGGTGTTCCCCATCTTCCCAAACTTGCGAGAGGACAGCTCCTAATCCTACCTCTGAGGCATCCGTTTGCAAAATAAAAGGCTTAGAGAAATCCGGAGCTCTCACGACTGGGTAACTATATAGATAAGCCTTTAATTTGTCAAGGGCTTCCTGTTCTTCTCTGCCCCACCTAACTCTTCTAGGCTGTCTCTTCTTTGTCAAGTTAGTTAAAGGGCAGGCTATATGGGCAAAATGGGGAATGAACCGGCGATAATACCCCACTAACCCCAGAAACTGTCGTACCTGCTTCTTAGTCTGGGGGATGCCCCAATCATGTATCTTGACTACTTTGTCCGTTAGAGGTTTTATAACCCCTTGCCCTACCAAGTGTCCTAAATACTTCACTTGCTCACAAGCTATGGCGCATTTCTTGGGATTAACTGTTAACCCCGCTGCCCTTAAAGCTAGTAATACCTTTGCGAGGTGTCCCATGTGTTCCTCCCAGGAGTCACTAAAGATGATGATGTCATCTATATATGCAGCTGCAAAGCCTGACAAGTCTTTTAAAACCAAGTCCATGGCCCTCTGGAAAGTGGCTGCTGCCCCATGCAAGCCAAATGGCATTCGTGTAAATTGAAATAAGCCTTTTGGGGTCACAAAAGCTGTCTTCTCTCTATCCTCCGGTCGGAGTTTAATTTGCCAGTATCCTTTTGTTAAATTGATAGAGGATAGGTACTTAGCCTGTCCCAATCGTTCCAATAAATTGACCGCCCCTGGCATAGGGTAGGCATCGAATTTCGATACCTTGTTTACCTGTCTAAAATCTATGCAGAATCTTACAGTTCCATCGGGCTTTGGGACCATAACTGGTAAACTCCTCCAAGGACTCCTTGAGGGCTCAATTACCCCTAGAGCTAACATATTTTCCACTTCTTTATTTATTACCTCCTGGACTCTCCAGGGCCAAGGTCTGATTGGTAACCTTACTATTACTTTGGGATCAGTGTGAATGGCATGTTGTATGACCTCCGTACACCCTGGCTTTCCCTTAAAGACATCCCCAAATTGTCTTTGTAACACTCTCACCTGTTCTCGCTGTCGTTCGGTAAGTGGGGACATAATGGGCACCTCTCCTGTTTCCAGGAATTCCTCTGTTTGCGGCCCTATCATCCATTCCTCATCCTCGGGTTCAACAACCACCTCGGTGCACAGCGCTTCGTGAATCTTCCAGGCCTTCAGGAGATTAATATGGAAAATTTGTTTCCTGGGAGGCTCTCCACCCATCTGGATTTCATAATCCACCGGACCTACCCTCCTTATTACCTCGTAGGGTCCTTGCCATTGGGCGAACAGCTTGGCCTTTTGTGTGGGCAATAACACCAAAACTCGTTGCCCCACCTGTAGTTCTCTTTCTCTCACCTTTTGGTCATACAACCTCTTCTGTTCCTCTTGTGCCCGGGTCAAGTTTTCTTTAGCCACTTGCCCAATGTCCCTAAGCCTCTGCCTCATCTGCAGGACAAATTGCAGTTCTGATTGAGGGTTTGTTACCTCTTCCTCCCAACCTTCTTTCACAATGTCCAAAATTCCTCGGGGTTTCCTCCCAAAAATTAATTCAAAAGGGGAAAATCCTAAAGAGGACTGGGGAACCTCTCTAAATGCGAAAAGTAACGGCTCCACCAATTGAGGCCATTGCTTCGGGTGGTCAGCAATAAACTTCCTCAGCATTGTTTTGAGGGTTCTATTAAATCTCTCCACCATCCCATTGGTCTGTGGGTGGTACACTGAGGTCTTAAATGGTTTAACTTTCAGCATCTTCCACATCTTAGCCAATGTCTGGCTCATAAAATTAGATCCTTGATCCATCAAAATTTCTCTTGGGAAACCCACTCGGGAAAAAAGCTTAATCAACTCCTGTGCTATTCTGGTTGCATGTATTGTCCTTAAAGGAATGGCCTCAGGGTACCGGGTGGCACAATCTACTACTACCAGCAAATATTGATACCCTCTGGCAGCTACCTCCAGGGACCCGACGATATCCAGCGCAATTCGCGAAAAAGGTTCCTCCACAATAGGCACAGGCATCAATCTTCCTCTGGAAGCCCCTTTTCCCTGCAATTGACACTGAGGACAAGACTGACAAAAGGCCTTTACGTCCGCAAACACCCCCGGCCAATAGAATCTCTGAATCACCCTCTGTACTGTTTTGTCCACCCCTAAATGTCCCGCCATCGGTATCTCATGTGCCAATCTTAGCACTATACCCCTGAGGGCTCTCGGGACTACTAGCTGTTCCTCTGGGCTTCCTGGGCCTCCTTCCGGGGGAATTCGATACAACAAATCTCCCTTCATTTCAAACCGAGGCCTCTGGTCTCCCCCACCGGCCTGAGCCTGTCTCAAGGCTTCTTGGAGGCATGAGTCGTCTTGTTGCCAGGCTACCACCTGGGCCCGCCTTACCCCTCCCAGATCAGGCTCTAATGCCCTGGCTATCTCCGCAGCTAAGCCTTCAGGCTCTTTTAGAAGTTGGCGCCATCCTGGCCAATCCCGTCCCAACAATGCCTCTCGTCTTAAGGTAGGGACAACCCCCACTTTTAACTTCCTCTGCGACCCTTCTACCTCTACCAGGGCCCAGACCACATCATAAGCCTTCAAATCTCCATGTATACACCTAACATTAACCTTATGCACTACCTGACCCCCTGGTGCTTCCCTTACCAATGTTTGGCTACACCCAGAATCCACCAAGGCTTGTACTTCCCTTCCATTAACCTTAATGCTAAGAACTTTACCCTTTAACTCCTCTGGACTTACCTGTGCCGCATCCCAGGTATCGCCCCAGGAACACTCCATTACTGGGCACTCCCTCCGGATATGCCCTTCCATCCCACAGGTAAAACAGACCACCGGCTTCCGCGGTCCCTCCTTTGATCCCGCCTCCGTGGCACTTCGGGTTCCCTCTCCCGGCTTTTGGGAGTTGGTCTCCTCCTTTATTGGGTTCGAGGGTGAGGGCGTCTTCCCCATAGGTCTCCATGCCCCCGAAGAACTTTTCCCTCCTCGCAAAGGGATCCCCTCCACTCTTCTACGGATCCTTCTTCCTTCGCTCTCCTCGGCCGACGTGAATGCTTCCATCAATGTAATGGCCTTCTCTAAATCCTTAGGTCTATGACAACGGACCCAATTTCGGGCTTGAGGAGGCAGACCCCCCACAAATTGCTCCACCAGAATTAATTCAGCCATCTCACCCGAAGTATGTTTCGCGGGTTTCAGCCATCTCAACCCGCTAGCTCTAATTTTTTGACCAAGGGTCCGTGGATGCATCCCAGGTTTCCACCGAAGCTCTCTCAGCCTCAGGCAGTAGGTATCCTCTGAGATATTCAGGGTTTGCAGAATAGTCCCTTTTACCTTCGCATAATCTCGTGCCTCTTCGGGAGACAAAGTATCTACCGCTTCCTGCGCGGGTCCCGTGAGACAGGGAGTTAATATTAAGGCCCACTGCTCTTGGGGCCACTGCGCCGTGGCCGCCACCCTCTCAAAAGTGTTGAGAAAGGCCTCAACATCGTCTTGGGGCCCCATCTTCATAAGCTTGAGCGGGTTCAGCCCCACCGACCAAGTCAGACCCCTCTCTTCCTGTCCAGTAGACTGGGGCGACCGCCATAAGTTCGTCGTCTGGGCTACTAATTGAGCAGCACAAACTTGCTCCAGGACTCTAGTCTGCTGGGCTGACACGTGTTGTAACATGAGCTGTTGCTGTTCAGCAAACCAAACAAATAATTGTTCTTGTGCCGTCCGTGGCCCCGCCCTTGGGGCGTTGCCCGCATTCTCCACCAATGTGGGCGGAGCCGGGGTGGCGGGTTGCATGATGGGAGTTGTAGTTCCCTCCTGCCCTTAAACACGTGTGTAACAAACTTTCTTCAGCCAGCAGGTGCTGCAACAATAGTGCCTTTATTGGCAACAGTTAAACAAACAAGGTCTAACAGACCAAC
>NW_024805784.1:0-4336 GCF_019175285.1 Sceloporus undulatus
AACTTTGATCTTCATTGGACCCTGACTTTCCAAAGTCATACGTATTAGCTTTCAGCCAAATGTTGAAACAAGTTGATCCCTGACTCTCCTGAGTCATACCAATTAGATGGATGCCCAGCTTCGATCTTCATAGGTCCTGACTTGCCGGGGTCAAACCGACTGGATGGCAGCCCAACATCTATCCTTGTCAATCCCTTACTCTCCAGGGTCAAGCTGATTGGATTGCTACCCAACTTCAATCTTCATTGGTTTCTGACTTGCCGAAGTCATACCGATTGGCTTGCAGCCCGATGTTGACACTCATCGGTTTCTGACTCCCCAGAGTCAAAGCAATTGGATGGCTGCCCAACTTTAATCATCATCGGTCCTTCACTCTGTGGGGTGAAACCGTTTGGATGGCAGCCCGACTTCAATCGCCATCAGTCCCTGACCCTCCAGGGTCATTCCGATCAGATGGCAGCCCAAATTTGATCCCCATTGATCCCTTACTCTCCGGGATCAAGCCAATTAGATGGCTGACCAACTTCAATCTTCATCAGCCCCTGACGTTACGAATTCATACCGATTAATAATAATAATAATAATAATGATAATAATAATAATTTATTTTTATACCGCTTTTCCATAGATCAAAGCGGTTTATAGACCATATAAAAACCATTAAAAACATCTCATAAAAATAGATAAAATCCACTAATACAAATTATACAAAATCTAAACACAATCATTCCACAGGGTAAGGCAGAGAATCGATAGGAACGGGAATACACAGCTTCGTTTTACATTTTAGCTTTCAGCCAAATGTTGCCTGTCCTCGGTCCCTGACTATCCAGAGTCATACCAACTGGATGGCTGTCCAACTTCGATCTTCATCTAGAGTATACCAATTGGATGGCAGCCTGACATCGACCCTTGTTGGTCGCTGACTCTACGGAGTCATAACAATCGGATGGGGGCCCAACGTCAATCATCATTGGTCCCTGACTCACCAGAGCAAAACCAATTCAATGGCAGGCCGACTTCAATCTTCAGTCTTCATCAGTCCCTGGTTTCCTGAAGTCATACCGATTGGCTTACAGCCCGACGTTGACTCTCGTCAGTCTCAGACTCTTCAGAGTAAAAACAATTGTATTGCTGCCCAACTTTGGTCTTCATCGGTCCCTGATTTGCCAGGGTCAAACCGATTGGATGGCAGCCCAAGTTCAACCATCATCAGTCCCTGACCCTCCAGGGTCAAACCGATTGGACGGCATCCTGACTTCAATCGTCATCGGTCTCTGACTTTCCGAAGTCATACCGATTACCCTGCAGCCAAATGTTGACCCTCCTCGGTCCCTGACTCTCCAGAGTCATACCAATTGGATGGCCGCCCGACTTCGATCTTCATCAATCCCTGAATCTCCAGAGGCAAACCGATTGGACATCAGCCTCTTCGGTCCCTGACTCTCCGGGGTCATACCAATTGGATGGCCGCCCAACTCCGATCTTCAACGGTCCCTGACCCGCCTGGGGCAAACCGATTGCCTGGTAACCTGACATCAATTCTCGTGGGTCCTTTACTCTCCAATTGGATGCGTGCCCAACTTCGATCTTCATCGGTTCCTGACTCGCCAGGATCAAACCGATTGGACGGCAGCCCGACTTCTATCGTCATCGGTCCCTGACTTTCCGAAGTCATACCGATTAGTCTGCAGCCAAATGTTGACCCTCGTCGGTCCTTGACTCTCCAGAGTCATACCAATTGGATGGCCGCCCGACTTCGATCTTCATCAATCCCTGAATCTCCAGGGGCAAACCGATTGGACATCAGCCTCTTCGGTCCCTGACTCTCCGGCGTCATACCAATTGGATGGCTGCCCAACTTCGATCTTCATCGGTCCCTGACCTGCCTGGGGCAAACCGATTGGCTGGCAACGTGACATCAATTCTCGTCGGTCCCTAACTCTCCAGCTTCATACCAATTGGATGCATGCCCAACTTCGATCCCCCCCTTCCATCGGTCGCCTACGCTTGGCAACCGAGTGGCTAGGCAACGTGACACAATTCTTCGTCCGGATCCCCCTTACGCTCCAGAAGTCAGATCATACCAATTGGATGCATGCCAACTAGCGATCTTCATCGGTTCCGGACTCGCCAGGGTCAAACCGATGTGACGGCAGCCCGACTTCAATCGTCATCGGTCCCTGACTTTCCAAGTCATACCGATTAGCCTGTAGCCAAATGTGTTGACCCTGTTCGGTCTCCACGCCGCCTCCGGAGTCATACCAATTGTATAACTGCGGCCCAACGTCGATCTTCAGTCGGTCCCTGACACGCCTGTGGCAAACCGATTGGCTGGCAACGTGACATCATTCTCGTCGGTCCCCTTACTCTCCAGATCATACCAATTGGTGCATGCCCAACTTCGATCTTCATCAGTTTCCTGACTCGCCAGGGTCAAACCGATGGGACGGCAGCCCGACTGTCAATCGTCATAGGTCCCTGACTTTCCGAAGTCATACCGATACCCCGGCAGCCAAATGTGAACCCTCCTCGGTCCCTGACTCTCCAGAGTCAATACCAAGTTGGGATGGCCGCCTGACTTTCGATCTCATCAATCCCTGAATCTCCAGGGCAAACCGATTGGGACATCAGCCTTCGGTCCCTGACTCTCCGGGTCATACCAGTTGGATGGCCGCCCAACTCCGATCTTCATCGGGCCCTGACCCACCTGGGCAACCGATTGGCTGATAACCTGAACGTCAATTCATCGTCGTCCCTTACTCTCCAATTGGATGCATGCCCAACTTCGATCTTCATCGGTTCCGGACTCGCCAGGGTCAAACCGTGGACGCAGCCCGACTGATTCAATCATCATCGGTCCCTGACTTTCCGAAGTCATACTGATTAGCCTGCAGCCAAATATTGACCCTCGTTCGGTCCCTGACTCTCCCAGTATTACTTATTGGATGGCCGCCGACTTCGGTCTTCATCAACCCTGAATCTCCAGGGGCAAGCCGATTGGACATCACCTCTTTGGTCCATGACTCGTCTGGCGTATACAAATTGGGATGGCTGCCCAATGTGATCTATCATCGGTCCCTGAAGCCTGCCTGGGCAAACCGATGGGCTGCCAATGTCACATCAATTCGCGTTGGTCCCTGACCTCCAATGGGATGGGCTGCCCAACTTCGATCTTACGGTCCTGACCCGCCTGGGGGCAAACCGAATAAGCGGCAAACGTGAACAAATCAAGTCTCGTCGGTCCCTGACTCTCCAGATTCATACAATTGGAATGCATGACGCAACGCGATCTTATCGGTGCTGAGTCGCCAGGGTTCAAACCGATTGGACGGCAGCCCGACTTAATCGTCATCGGTCCCTGACTTTCGAAGTCATAGCCGATGACCCGCAGCCAAATGTGTGACCCTCCTGCGGTCCTGAACTCTCCAGAGTCAATACAGATTGGATGGCCGCCCGATCGATCTCAATCCCGGAATCTCCTGGGGGCAAACCGATGGAGCAAGCAGCGCTTCGTCCGACCTCCGCGGCATAGCCAATGGATGGCGCAGCGACGTTGAGCTTCATCAATCCCGAAGTGGCAGGGGGCAAACTGATTGGACATCAGCCCTGCGGCCCTCACTCTCCGGAGTCATACCAAGTTGGAGGGCCGCCCGACTTTGATCGTCATCAATCCCTGAATCTCAGGGGCAGACGAGTTGGACATCAGCCGCTTCGGATCCCTGACATCCGGGGTCAATAACAATGGAAGGGCCGCCCAACCCGATCTTCATCAGTCCCTGACCCGCCGGGGCAAACGATGCCTGGCAACCGACATCAATTCTCGTTGGCCCTGTACTCTCCAATTGGATGCATGCGCACTTCTATCTCAGCGGTTCTGACCGCCAGGGTCAAACCGATTGGACGGGCAAGCCGACGTCAAGCGTCACGGTCCATGACGTTCCGAAGTCAACAGATTAGCCTGTACCAAATGTTGACCCTCTTCGGTCTCCGACCTCGGAGTCATACCAATTGTATGGCTGGCCCAACGTCGACTGTCATCGGTCCCCCTGACCGCCTGTGGCAAACCGATTGGCTGGCAATGTGACATCAATTCTCGTCGGTCCCTGACTCTCCAGATTCATACCAATTGGATGCATGCCCAACTTCGATCTTCATCGGTTCCTGACTCGCCAGGGTCAAACCGATTGGACGGCAGCCCGACTTCAATCGTCATCGGTCCCTGACTTTCCGAAGTCATACTGATCAGCCTGTAGCCAAATGTTGACCCTCTTCGGTCTCTGAATCTTCAGAGTCATACCAATTGGATGGCCGCCAGACTTCGATCTTCATCAAT
>NW_024805785.1:0-333 GCF_019175285.1 Sceloporus undulatus
CACGCTCTCAGGATAAACAGGTTGCCCTTACAATCTTGGGCATAACATATTTGGTGTCAGAAGTGGGATCCTAGAGTGTGGAGAGACTCTTTCTTTCTGGGGTCTCTCATAGCTTGGGGGAGACAGATCTTGAGACTTGGTGCAAGGGGACGCCCTTGCTGGGAACAAGGGGCAAAGAGGGAACAGGTGGAGGTTTGGAAGCCTGTTCACACAACTTCTTTGTTCTTTGAGGGAGGAAGTCGGCGTGCTTCTTCCCGCAGTTGTAACAAAAAGTTTGGTGCCAAGAGCAAAGAGGGAACAGGTGGAGGTTTGGAAGCCTGTTCACACAACTTC
>NW_024805785.1:343-4336 GCF_019175285.1 Sceloporus undulatus
TTTGTTCTTTGAGGGAGGAAGTCGGCGTGCTTCTTCCCGCAGGAGTAACAGGAGCAGAGGGGGAACAGGTGGAGGTTTGGAAGCCTGTTCACTCAACTCCTTTGTTCTTTGAGGGAGAGGGTCGGCGTGCTTTCTCCCGCAGGTGTAACAAGAGCAGAGGGGGAACAGGTGGAGGTTTGGAAGCCTGTTTACACAACTTCTCTGTTCTTTGAGGGAGGGAGTTGGCGTGCTTTCTCCTGCAGTTGACATAATGTTTGGAAAGAAAAACAGAAGGGGGACGGGGGAAGGCAGGAACTCCGTCCCAGATAACCCTTTTTGTACTATGGATGGAGAGATCAGGAAGGTTTCTGCTGCCGATGATCTTATTGAAGAGAGTAAAGATTGGGGTTCGTTTTTAAAGAGGTCCCTTTTGAAGGGAAATAAGTATGAAATAGCTTTGAATAAGGTTTCAGAATGGTTTCAACAGGCATTGGAAAAACATGACCCCTGGGAAGCTTTATATAAAGGAATTGGAATGTTTTGCTTTCATACGGCTTCTACTGACAAGGCGAAGCAGGTGAAAGTTGGATTGCTGTTGGTGCAGGTTGGTTTGGATTATTTGAATCAATGAGTGAAGTGGCCTGGTTGGATGTCTGGGGGAAAAGAATAGGAATGTAAAGGGTAGATGTTTTGAAGAAGGTTTTAATAGATAGTAAAATCCCATTGAAGAAAACTAAATGTGTAGCTTGCCAAGGGACTGGTAGACAAATTGGCATCACGAACAGGAAACTTATGATTCTATGCTTCTTACAGAAAATTTGCCACAGCCACTGATCAAAAATGAAAAGAATATGTTACTTTAATGGACTCATGAACCAATGTTAGAATAACTAGAACTTGGTTACCAGGGAGTAAATCCCTGCAAACAATATTATTGGAAATTGCCTTTGTTTTAAAAGAATTAACTTATTCCTCCCAGCCAGCTTTCCCTCTGGGCAGTGAGAACTTAAGAATGCTCTACAACCCTGCTGATAAGTTAACAGATCAGCAGAGAACATTTTAGCCCCATAGATGGACTTTTGATAAAAGTATAAAGGATAAGTCCTCCATGTGGAAAAGAAGGTGCTAATATATAAAGTTTTTTTAAATGGTGGTTAGAAAAATAAAATAAAAACAGAATCCTCATTTGAACTTGGTTTGTCTTTGCCTTTAGTATAAGTGTTTTTATATAATGAATAAAAGGCTGTTTTTTTGTCTCTGTGTGTGTTTCTAACAAACTGTGTCATAAATGCGGGTCTGTGGTAGAGAATTTAAAAATGGACATGTGTGTGTTTTATGTTATTTATTGGAATTGCTTTTGTGTTGTTGATATATGAAAAACCATGGGGCTTGGTTTAAAAACTCTAGAGTATTATGTTTTACCTTGAGAAAATGACTGTGTGGCTATGTGTGTGAGTGTGTGAAGTTAGCCGGCTACAGTGTGTGAGCGTGTGAGTTTATAGGTTTGTGTGTGTGTTCCCCTTTCCTTTGATATATGCTGTGAGTAGGACAAATCCTATTTTAAATTGCTGCTCAGTTCAGGATATGAAGATAAGACAATCGTATCAGAAACAAGAGGGAAAAAAGGGAAATATTAATAATGATATGAAGGCATAAGATGCTAAAATATAGACAGTTATAGATGTTCTTTTAATGTTAAATGATCTTTTGATGTTAATGTTAAAAGAACAAGAGGGGGAGGATGAAGAAGTGGTACCCCTTCCATATATAGTAATAGCAACTATCAAAAAGAGAGAAAGAGAGGACTTAAAAAAGGATTTGAAATTGTAAAATATTTATATGGATGGTATAATTTAAAGGTATACAAACATATAAATAAAATTTCCTGTTTGGGATATAGTTCAAGACAAGGGAGCAGAGGCTCCATATTCGGTTTTAAAGATATAAACATATACAGAATTTTCACTTTTTTTTGTTCTTTCTTTTGTATTTTTGTATTTGCTCATTATAATGTTCTTTTCAGAATATAGAAGGTACCGGGACATCTGATCTATTGTTGCCTCAACAGGTTTTGTTTAAAATGAAAAAAATATTTTTCTTGGATACTATGTAACCTATTTGATAGTTTTATTAGAGCTTCTTATTCAAGTACAGTCAATTTAATCATTCAGTTTTTATGTTTTCCAAAATGCTTCTTGCTTGCTTTCTGCTTGCTTTTTGCTTTAGCTATTCCTGATTTTCAGCTCCTGGTTATACTTGCTGTTGCTGCTGCTGTGCTGAACCTGAGCTGTTGCTAAACCTGAGGTGTGGGCGCACCTACATCATTAGTTTATATTAGCTTTATATGGGAACTATAGAAAAATATTTTTGAAAAATAAAAAGATTGAAATGTTGGGTTCATACAGATTTTTAGTCAGGATATAAAATTTTGGATTATAAAATAAAAGAATCAATGTGGCAGATAAAATTGATGGCATTAAAACAGACTGAAAATAATAATAAAAAATATTAGAAACCCTACTTGCAGTCAAAACATGCAATTTGTATGAACTCAAATATAGTAAGAACAAATGAAACTGTAGATTTGGACCATGAAAAAAAAATGAGTTAAAAGAAATGATACCATTTGGAACTCAAGTGTTGTACCTCCATTTGGGACCAAAAGAGTATGCTCTGAGACCCAAGTGGAAGGGGCCATATATCATAATGGATCATATATGGCCTACCAATTATTTAATTGAAAAAGATGGAAAACCGAAATGGATCCACCGAAACCAAATAAAAGTATATTGAGTTGAAAAATAACAAGTTTGTTTGGTTGTATATTTTCTTTTCTAGGATTAAATCACAGGAAGCAAGAGATGGAAAGACTTCCAAGGGGCAAATCAGACTTAGCCCCTTCAGGATCCAGAACCTATGAATAAATTTTATTTGTATAGAACTTATAATCAAAGTTATATGCCAGAAGACTTAAATCAAACTGAATTGAACGAGAGGTATCCAAAATACCCAATGTTTCGTGTAAATGGGAGTGTTATGTTTGGGTTGGGACAGGGAAGCATATGTTCGGGTTGGTAACCTCAAGACCTGAACATGTGGTTCCTCTTTGACAAATGGACTACCAATTTTCATCCAGGAAACTATCAATGTGTAGGGGTGGGATACTTGATTTTTCCAGTTCTTGTATATAAGTCTCAGGATCTCCAAGTTAGGCGAAAGCGGGATGCCTGTGGTGGGGTTTTAGGACCAGATTGCTCTGACACTGTGATCATAGATATCGATTGTCAGATGGTACATCAATTGGGAGGGCTGTCAAAGGAGCTTTCACAGGAATCCTCACTTTGGGAGCATATCTGGGAATGATAGCACAGGAAAATTGGAAGAGCATACTGTGACTTGCCTACGGACTGGAAAAATTCAATAAATGCTACTGGAGAAATAGTATGAATGTTACAATCTGAAATCGAAGAATTAAGTCAAATGATAATGCAGCAGAGATTAGCCTTAGATTATTTGTTAGCTGCAAAAGGTTTTTCGTAAAATGATATTGAAGCAGTTAAAGACACAGAAGAGAATTGGTCTCTTTTTGGATGGCTGAGTGATTTGTGGCCATCTGCTGTATGGGTAAAAGGAAATCCTTATGGTAATAGCTATGGTGGTGATTATGATTTGTGTGATAACCTGTTGTTTTCCAATTCTAATTTGTATGTGTCAACTTAGTATCGTTTCAGTGATACCTAAGAAGAAAGAAGATGAATTTGAATTATGAACCATGATTATGTGTGTTATTGTTTTCTTTTCTTTCTTTCTTTCTTTCTTTCCTTTTCTCACAATATACCTCATAGTATTATCACACATACCTCATTATTACATTTAACCAATTTATGTAACCAGCTTATGTAACCTTTTATAGCAATAACTTTGTGACAATCAATTTTGAATTAATTGATTATCAAGAGGGGGTGTATGTAAGATGAATGAGTGAGTTCTGACTTAAACCCAGAGCTGAAGAAC
>NW_024805786.1:0-4335 GCF_019175285.1 Sceloporus undulatus
AAAGTTTGTTGCACTGGCACAAAGTCTCAAAGGGATTACTGTCTCGCTGCTGGGAAGGGGTAGGAGCTGAGGAGTTGCCCTCATTATGCAGCCAGCTACGCCAGCCCCGCCCACACTGGTGGAGAATGCGGGCACCGCCCCTAGGGCGGGGCCAAGACCCACCCAAGAACAATTATTCTGCTGGTTTGCAGAGCAGCAGCAACTCCTTTTGCAACAAGTGGCGGCGCAGCACTCACAAACATTGGAGCAAGTGTGTAGCGCCCAGCAAGTAGCCCAAGAGAGACTGGTTACAAAACTGGCAGATTTGTGGAGAGCAGGGGCTCCTCGGGAAGCCGAAGGTCAGGAGCGGGGGTTAACTTGGATGGTGGGATTGAATCCCTTGAAGCTGATGAAGATGGGGCCCCAGGATGATGTGGAGGCTTTCCTGAATACGTTCGAAAGAGTAGCGTTGGCTGCTCAATGGCCTCAAGAGCAGTGGGCCTTAATCCTGACTCCTTGCTTAACGGGACCCGCCCAGGAGGCCGTAGATACCATGGCGGTAGAGGATGCCCGAGTATATCAAAAAGTGAAGGAAACCATTCTCCAAACCCTGAATATTTCAGAAGAAACATACCGCCTGAGACTAAGGGATCTCCGGTGGAAACCGGGACTGCATCCCAGGACTCTGGGACAAAAGATACGGGCCAGTGGGATGAGATGGCTGAAACCAGCGGAGAGAACGGCTCTGGAAGTGGCAGAGGTGGTCTTGGTAGAGCAGTTCGTGGGATCTCTCCCCGCCCCAGGCTCGCAATTGGGTGAAGTGTCACAAGCCCAAAGATCTAGAGGTAGCGGTGACCCTGATGGAAGCTTTTACCTCGGCGGAAGAGAGTGAGGGACCACGTACCCGCAGGGGGATAGAAGGAGTTCCCCTAAGAGGAGGCAAAGGAACTCTGACCATCGGGAGGGGTTTGGTGAAGTTGGCAGAGACACCTACTCGTTCCCGCGAAGAGCAGGGACCAGGGAAGCCAGAAGGGACGGCGGTCGTTTCTACTCCCGATGGAGCCCCCAAGGGGACGCCACGGCGTTCGGTGGTATGCTACACCTGTGGACAAGAGGGACACGTAAGACGGGATTGTCCGGTAATGGAGTGTTCCTGGGCGGACACGTGGGAGGCTTCCCAAGTAAGTAAAAGAACCTCGAGGGCGCGGTTGGTGAAGATAAGGGTAAATGGGCAGGAAAAGGAGGCTTTGGTGGATTCGGGTTGTAGTCAGACGTTAGTAAGAGAGGTTCAACGAGGAGAAGGGAGCCAGTGGGTGAATGTAAGGTGTGTGCATGGGGACTTGAAACCTTACAAAGCGGTTTGGGCGCAAGTAGAAGTAGAAGGGCAGACACAGAAGTTGAGGGTGGGAGTAGTACCGTCCTTAAGGAGGGAGGCCTTGTTGGGAAGGGATTGGCCGGGTTGGAGGCGCTTGCTTAAAGAAGAAGAAGTTTTGGAAGGGGAGGCTCAGAAAGTGGTAACATTAGATATAGCAGGAGTTAAGAGGGCTCAGTTGGTGGCCTGGCAGCAGGATGACCCTTCTCTTAGGGAGGCCTTGCGGAGAGCTCAGGAGCCAACGGAGGGTGAAGGTCCCAGGTTTGAGCTAAGAGGAGACCTAGTATATCGGGTCCCTCCCCGAAGAGGGGAAGAGGATCCTGAACCACAGTTGTTAATTCCCCAAGCTTTGAGAGCGGAGGTAATGAGGTTGGCACATGAGATACCTATGGCAGGCCATTTAGGGGTGGAAAAAACAACTCAACGAGTGACCCAGAGATTCTTTTGGCCCAGGGTGTTTGCTGAAGTAAAAGCTTTCTGTAATTCTTGCCCCCAGTGTCAAGTATTTCAGGGTAAAGGGGCCCCGGGAGGCCCATTAATGCCTTTGCCAATTATTGAGGAACCGTTTTCTCGCATCGCTATGGACTTGGTGGGGCCATTAGAACCAGCAGCAAGGGGCTTTCGTTATTTATTAGTGGTGGTAGATTGTGCTACTCGCTATCCTGAAGCGGTTCCTCTTCGGTCAATGCAGGCCCCTCGTATTGCGCAGGAGTTAATGAAAATATTTTCTAGAGTAGGATTCCCGAGGGAAATTTTAACGGATCAAGGCACAAGCTTCATGAGCCAAGTTCTTAAAAAGATGTGGGAAATGTTAGGGGTAAGACCATTTAAGACCTCGATTTACCACCCTCAGGCAAACGGGATGGTGGAAAGATTTAATAGAACCTTGAAAGGGATGTTAAAGAAATTTATGGAAAAGCATGCCAAGGATTGGCCTCAGCTAATAGAGCCTTTGTTGTTTGCATTTAGAGAAGTTCCTCAGTCATCTCTGGGGTTTTCTCCTTTTGAGCTAGTCTATGGGAGGAAGCCCAGAGGCATTTTAGACATAGTTAAAGAAGGATGGGAGGAGGAAACATCAGATTCCCAGTCAGAACTACAGTTCGTCTTACAGATGAGGAAGCACCTGGGAGAGATAGGGCAGGTAGCCCGGGAAAACTTAGCAAGGGCTCAAGAGGAACAGAAGCGATTTTATGATGCAAGAGTTAAGGAAAGAGAGTTAACCGTGGGACAGCAGGTGTTGGTTTTGTTGCCCACCCAAAAGGCTAAGCTTTTCGCCAAATGGCAGGGTCCCTTTGTTGTAGTCAGAAGGGTGGGTCCAGTAGACTACGAAGTCAGCATGGATGGAGATCCCCCTAAGAAAAGGATTTTTCATATTAATCTTCTCAAGGCCTGGAGGGTCCGAGAGGCCCTTTTCGGAGAACAGGAAGACGAGTCGGAGGAAGAAGAGTGGATGATAGAGCCTCAAGTGGAGGAATGCCAGGAGACAGGCGAAGTCCCTGTTCTGTCTGAATTAAGGGAGGAACAACAAGAACAGGTGAGACATTTACAGAAAGAATTTGAGGATGTATTTAAAGGACAGCCGGGATGCACGGATTTATGGCAGCATGCCATTCAAACAGAAAGGGGGAAAGTGGTAAGGATGCCCTTACGGTCCTGGCCTTGGAGGGTACAGGAGCTCATTAATAAAGAAGTAAAGGCTATGTTGGAAATGGGGATAATTGAGCCTTCCACAAGCCCGTGGAGGAGCTTACCGGTAATGGTGCCAAAACCAGATGGGACGGTAAGATTCTGTATAGATTTTAGGCAACTGAATGCCATCTCTAAATTTGATGCTTACCCGATGCCAGGAGCAGTGAACTTGTTGGAAAAATTGGGCCATGCCCAGTTCTTATCTTCTTTGGACTTAACCAAGGGCTATTGGCAGATAAAGCTACGGTCACAAGACAAAGAGAAAACAGCCTTCGCTACCCCAAAAGGTTTATATCAGTTCGTTAGAATGCCATTCGGTTTACATGGGGCCGCGGCCACCTTCCAAAGGCTGATGGATGTAGTTTTAAAAGATTTAACCTTCTGTGCTGCGGCCTACATTGATGATATAATAATATTTAGTGATTCGTGGAAAGATCATCTGAAACATCTGGGGTTGGTACTACAAGCCCTAAGAAGAGCAGGTCTTACAGTTAACCCAAAGAAGTGTGCCATTGCTTGCAGGGAAGTAAAATACTTAGGACACTTGGTGGGACAAGGAAATATAAAGCCGCTAGATGACAAAATAGTTAAAGTACAAGACTGGGGTGTGCCTCAGACCAAGAAACAAGTAAGGCATTTTTTGGGACTAGCGGGGTACTACAGAAGGTTTATACCTCACTTTGCGCATATAGCGGGCCCTTTGACTGATTTAACTAAGAAGGGGCAACCCAGGAGGGTTAGGTGGGATAGGAAAGAGCAACAGGCTTTTGAGAACTTAAAAGCCCAGTTATGTGGCTTCCCCGTGCTGAGAGCCCCAGACTTTTCTAAACCTTTTGTCCTACAAACTGATGCCTCTGAATGGGGAATGGGGGCTGTGCTATCACAGATTTGGGAGGATGGAGAACACCCGGTGATATATTTGAGCAAAAAATTGAAACCAGCAGAGCAAAAGTATGCTGCAATAGAACGAGAAGCCTTGGCCATAAAGTGGGCAGTTACTCAACTCAAGTATTACCTGTGGGGGGCACCCTTCCAGTTGGTAACTGACCATGCTCCCTTAGTTTGGTTGGCTTCTATGAAAGATAGCAATCCTAGGATCACGCGTTGGTATATGGCTTTGCAACCGTATGCGTTCACGGTGTCGCATCGGCAAGAGTTGTTACACACTAATGCTGATTTTTTTTCTCGGCAGGCCACCTGGACCTCATCACGCCCATCATCCCTCTTGGGGGGGGGGTTGTGTAGTGAGGGGGCTCCCTTAAGAGAGAGGGCTGAAGGGGCTAATGAAGGTCAGG
>NW_024805787.1:0-3067 GCF_019175285.1 Sceloporus undulatus
TAGTGTGGATGTAAGCTGTGTAGCGCTTTATAGGTCAAACCAGCACTTTGAATTGCGCTTCTCTTTAAAAACATCCAAAGCAGGAGACTCCATCACACTCGGAGGCAGTGTCTATCACTGTTGTTTCTTTCCCCTCTAATTTTTATCCAGATGCTTTCCACTTGGCTTCCAGGATTTAAGTCCTAGATCTCTTCTCAAGTGTAAACATCCAGACAAGACAGAGGTGTTCCTGGTCACTTGGGAGGCAGATTGGGGAATAAGATTAGATGGGGTTATAATACCCCTGAAGACACAGGTTCACAGTTTGGGGCTATTCCTGGTCTCAGCTTTGAACCTGCAGGTCCAGGTCTTTGGAATGACCAGGAGTGCTTTTGCACATTTAAAATTTGTGCACCAGCTGCTCCCATTCCTTGAAATGCTGGATCTGGCATTGGTGGTACATGCCTTAGTTACATCCAGTTTGGGCTACTGTAATGTGCTGTCCTTGGGGCTGCCCTTGAAGAGTGTACTTCAACTTCAGCTAGTCCAAAGAACTGCAGCCAAACTGTTAACGGGGACAGGTTATAGACACCACACAATGCCCTTGTTGATACAGTTCAACATGCTGGTTATGACCTATCAAGCTCTATGAGGCTCGTCCCAGGCGCTAGGATCTTCAAGAGTGGGTCTTGTCTCTGTGGTTGGGTGTGCGGCTTGAGGCCAGCGTTGGGGCATGCAGTGTCCACACCTTCACATTGGAGCTTACTGCTGGTCTGATTAGGGTTTGAGTTAACTGAAATCAATAATTTCATTCGGTTTTTAGATAGAGCACTTGTCAACCCTGCATGTCATGAATTTCCTCTGCCCCTTATTGCTATTTTGAAAACCTGGCAGCATAACCAGGCTTAGCAGCAGTGTGTTGCCCACAGAACACCTGCCTTATGATCCGTTTTTACTGAGCACTAAGCCCCACTGGACTCAGGTTCAATCTCAGCTCAGAGAGGAAGCTCCCCTCCCTCAGACTTTTCTCACAAATCCTCCATTCTCAGTAGTCTTGCTCTGTATCTCTGAGAGCAGTTGTTTCTGGGAAGGCCTCAAACAAGAGAGGAAGGCAACAATCCAGGGAGCCAGGTGCTTACTCCCAAGTCCTTCTATTCAGACATATTCATAACAGATTCTGTTATATTTTTGTTGCGACTCAAATAAAACTGGTATAGTGGGTGAAACAAATCTAAAATGATATATGGGTGTCAGCATGTAAAACCCTAAATTTAATTTTTTTGTGGGGTTTTTTTGGGCTATGTGGCCATGTTCCAGAAAAGTTTCTTCCTGACGTTTCACCAGCATCTGTGGCTGGCATCAAGGAAGCTCTTGTGGGAAGATAAGGCTATTAGATAGTCTGCATTTATGCCGTAACAGGGAGGATAGCATCCCTTCTTTTGTTCTGATGATTCATTTGTTTTTATCCGTTTCCCATACTCTGAAATGCTTTTTCCCACAATTACTATTTTCTGCTTTTCTTCTTCACAGCAGAAGACTGGAGAAAACCCTATGTATGTGCTAAGTATGGCAAGAGTTCTAGGCAAAAACTGGAACCTACTAAGCAAACTCAACCATCAGAAGAGGAATGTTACATCAGAGAGAAGCCCTACAAACAAAATGCATCTGGGAGCTGTTTTCCTCAGAATATGGCTTTTGTGCCTTGCAAGAGGCCTCATTCCCTAAAGAAACACTTCAGATGTGAAATTTTATGTGTGAAAGGTTTTGGTTCTAAATTGTACAATGTAAAGAAATCACACAAATGCTGGAAGTGTGGGAAAAGCTTTGCATACAATTCACTACTTATGGCACATTTGAAAGTGCACAGAGATCTTATAACCCAATGGATAAACCACACAGGAGAAAAACCCTACAAATATCAGGAGTGTAGCAAACGTTTTGCTCAAAAACCAGGCCTTGTGAAGCTGCAGAAAGTCCACACAGGCAAAAAACCACATAAATGTGGCGAGAGAGGCAAATGTTTTGGTAGCGGTTTGCATCCTGTGAATCACCAGAGACTGCAAACAGGTGAGAAACCCTACAAATGTCAAAAGTGCAGAAAATATTTTACTCGGAAAGCAGGCCTTATGATGCACCAGAGAGTTCATGCAGGAGAGAAAATGGACAAATGCCAGCAATGTGGGAAAGCTTTTCTTCCAATAGGAAACCCTGTGATGCAACATAGAATCCACACAGGAGAAAAACTGTACAAATGCCAGAAGTGTGGGAAATGTTCTACTGAGAATTCAGCAGAGGTTCATCAAAAATTTCACACAGGAGTAAAACCATACAAATGCCAAGGAAGTGGGAAATATTTTATTAAAAAAAGTCTTGTGCACCACCCAAAAATCTACTCAGGAGAGAAACTATACACATGTGAGCATTCTGTAAATAGTTTTGCTCAGACTCCAGGCCTTGTGAGGCATCAGAGAGTCCACAGAGGCGAGAGACCATACACATGCCAGCAGTGTGGGAAAGGTTTTGCTGAGACATCAGCCCTTGTGAGGCATCAGAGAGTCCACACAGGAGAGAAACCTTACACATGCCAGCAGTGTGGGAAAGCTTTTGCTCAGCAGGCAAACCTTGTGTCCCATCAGAGAGTCCACACAGGAGAGAAACCATACACATGCCAGCAGTGTGGGAATGGTTTTGCTCAGAAGTCATCTCTTGTCAGGCATCAGAGAGTCCACACAGGCGAGAAACCATACACATGCCAGCAGTGTGGGAAAGCTTTTGCTCAGAGGTCAGCTCTTGTGAGGCATCAGAGAGTCCACACAGGAGAGAAACCATACAAATGCCAGCAGTGTGGAATATGTTTTTCTGAAAAGTCATATCTTGTGGTCCATCAGAGAGTTCACACAGGAGAGAAACTGTACAAATGCCAGCAGTGTGCAAAATACTTTGCTCAGAAGTCACATCTTGCGAGACACCAGAGAATCCACACAGGAGAGAAACCATACAAATGTCAGCAGTGTGGAATATGTTTTTCTGAAAAGTCATATCTTGTGGTCCATCAGAGAGTTCACACAGGAGAGAAACTGTACAAATG
>NW_024805787.1:3077-4335 GCF_019175285.1 Sceloporus undulatus
TCAGCAGTGTGCGAAATGCTTTGCTCAGAAGTCACATCTTGTTAACCATCAGAGAGTGCACACAGGAGGGAAACCATAAATGTGCCAGGAAAGTGGGAAAGATTTTGCTCACCAGTCAGCTCTTCTAAGGCACAAGAGAGTCCATACAGGAGAGATACCATGTATATGTCATCAGTGTGGAAGAGGTTTTGCTCAGAAGTCAGCTCTTGTGAGGCACCAGAGAGTCCATAGAGGAGAGAGACCATAAAAATGCGAGGAGTGTGGGAAATGCTTTCCTCAAACGTGTCATCTTTTGAAGCATCAGAGAATCCACAGAGGAGTGGAAACATTCAATTTTTATATCTGAAATATTTTCCTCAAAATTCACACCTTTCAAATATGAGGGAGTCCATACAGGAGACAAACTATAGAGACTATTTCTTAATAAATAAAATATAAAATTTCATATTGTACCTTTTTTCTTGTTTTGTTTCATTCTGAGTCCATTACTTAATATCATATATACATTAATATCATATATCTTAAATCCTGAGAGCCAGTGTGGCATAGTAGTAGTTTGAGTATAAGAGTAGGACTCTGGAGAGATGGATTTGATTCCCCACTCAGCCATGGAAATCCACTGGGTGAACTTGGGTGAGTCACACCTCTCAGCCCCAGAAATAGCAATAGAGCAATAGCAAGTACATTCCTATACCACTTATCAGTGCACACCTTAAGCAGTTTACAATGTATAAGCCAATTTCCACCAACAAGCTGGGTACTCATTTTACTGACCTACAAAAGGATGAAAGGCTGAGTGGAGCTTGGAGCCCTGCAGGATCGAACTCACAACCTTGTGTCAGTGAATGGCTGCAGTACCGACATTGAAGCACAGCACCACTAGAGCTCCTGTGAAAACCCTTGGATAGGATCACCTTAGGGTCACCATAAGTTGGAAACAACTGGAAGGCACACAACAACACCAACAATCTTATATCTTGTTGTCTATGTCTAACCTCCTGCCCAGTTAGTTGGAATGCCCTTTTTCTATGATTGTCTCTGTTTTCCTGTTACCTAGCATGTTATAGTATTCTTTCTAAACTTTGTGTATGCAGTCATGCGTTAGCTGGACCATGGCTGATGATGGAGGCAATTACATTGTCCTGAACATTTTCCTGGGGAATTCCTTCTAGGTAATAGAAACAATGGATCCATTGATTTTCAAAAGTGCACCTGACAAGGTGGAACACATGTGATCCATTAGACCAATGTTAAAGCT
>NW_024805788.1:0-4335 GCF_019175285.1 Sceloporus undulatus
AGTACCCAGACTGTTGGGGGCAAATTAGCTTACTTGCTAATTAGCTTACTTGCTGTTCACCGCTATGATCTTTGGAATAGAGGTATATAAATAAAACAAATTATTATTATTATTATTATTATTATTATTATTATTATTATTATGTTATGTGCAAAATACAACAGCCTCAGTTTAGTCATCTTTACTTCCAGGGAGAGTATGGGCCTGATCTGCTCTAGGATCCATCCATTGGTCTTTTTAGCACTCCACGACATTCTCAGAACTTGCCTCCTAAATGAATTGATTTTTTTTCTGTCAGCTTTCTTCACTGTCCAGGTTTTACAATCATACATAGAAATTGGCAATTCTAACTTTGGTATTTAATTATATAGCTTTACATTTTACACTCACTTCAGGATCTTTTCTAGTTCCTTCATAGCTGCCCTTCTAAGTATTGGGCCCTGTCCAGATGGGCCTTTTAGCACGTACTGAGTATGTGCTAAGGTTGCTTTGGAGCTTCCTTTACAGATGCTCCCTAACCCTAGCACATACACTGTACGTCAAAATGGCGGTGCCCTGTCTACATTTTGACATGACGGCTGTGCTGCCTCAAAACGATGCAGCACGGCCATTACGTTCTCACGCTGCTACAGGGCACTTGTGGCACCCTTTCAGTGGTGCCGAGAGGAGCTCCGAAACGGAGCTCCTTTCACCACACATATCGCTGGTGTGGCCTTTACACACTGTTGAGGCATGAAGCCCCAAGGACACCCCCTTCCAGGCCATGGGGAAGCGGTGTTTTGCCACTTCCCCGGGGCCTGGAAAAGCAGTGGATCGGGGCTTCTGGGGCTGCCACTGTGGCCATTGAGGCCCCTATATGTTGGGAAAAGGGGCGGGTGCAAGCTGCCCCAAATGGGCTGTCTGTATCCCACCTTAGTCTTCTTCTTCCAATTGATGTTGGAGCCTGGAGAGTATTTTAACTCACTGGGAAGATACATTTGGCTGACAATTAGGGACTAAGGCTGCAGAATTAATGCAGTTTGATACTGCTTGAAATCCTATGGAATCCTGGGATATGTAGTTTGTTGTGGCAGAGAAAACTCACTAGCTCAAAAAATTACAAATCCGAGAATTCCATAGCATTGAGCCATGGCAGTTAAACCAGTGTCAAACTGAGTTATTTCTGCAGTGCAGATACAGCCTAGGTAAAAATAACCAAGTAAATTTTTGAATTGAGGTTTCTTTGTTCCAGATCCAGAAAGTTTAACCATTACACATGGTTAATTACCATTACACCTGCACCCCATTTTTAAAAAGTGTTAAATAATCCATATTACTGAATGCAAACATCCTTTTATCTAAAAATGGGAGAAAACTTGTGGGTGAGGAAATGATAAAGATGATATAGAAGTGGGGAAGTGAATGAGAATTTTTTTAAAAAAACATTCAGCTGTTTCCTTCTCTGAAAGGTCACATGATGGATGTGATAGGTTTTTAGCTTCATTCTCATAAAGCTTAATGTAATGAACTCATCTAACTTAAAATTTACACAACAATGGGCCTGTACAGACAGGCCAAAATAAAGATGTTTCGGGTCAAGGACTGGAGCATGGCTTTGGCACAGTTTTTGGCCTCTTTTAGATGCGTGTGTCATTTAAACAGCATACCTCCAAAGTGACCCGAAGCAGCTTTATTTTGGCCTGTCTGTATGCGCCCATATCATAAATTTAACAGTTAAAATCCTTTCGTCCAACATACATATAACTGGATTTTTTTAACAAAAAATGTGGATTCTGCAACCTAAGTTCCTCAACCCTTTTCTACTAACTTTTCCATCTTTGCAGGTGGGATTAAGTGAATGAGGTCTGTATGCATTTAAACTATAGCAGTGTTGCACTTTGTCAGTAGATGTCCAGTAGATGACACAATTTCCTACCACTGGTTAACATGCCAGCCTCACAAGACTGCTCTTAGCCCTGTCTGCTTTCTGATGTGGCCTCAGGTAACATCTTCCCTCCTGAATTTATCCCCCAATGGTCATAGGTAAAACTTGCCACTTCATCACCATTCCCACAAGTTTTGCATTTCTATGGCTGTTCATATAGTCTTATAAAGATTCTTCCTGGTCAACACTTCACCCCCATGCATCTGAGGAAGTGGATCAAGTCTACAAAAGCTTATGCTACAACTTATTTTAAATAGTTAGTCTCACAGGTGCTACAAGATTCCTTTGTATACTGATGTTTCCACGAAGAATTATAATTTCATATACTAAGTTTTCTCCTTCTCTTTACAGCCAAAAAATAACTGTGCTAGGTAACTTTTGGCTATCCACATGTTGTTGGAATGCCATCAATTCTGGTCAATGATGAAGAATAAAGTTGCAGAACAATGACATCTGGGCTGGCATGAGTTGCCTAAATCTGACTTAAAAGAATTGTCGCGGTGTTAGTTCTTAAGAGGCAACTCTATATCTTTATTTCACTGAAGACTGTTGATTTTTAATGCTATGAAGACAAGACATGGTGAGTTTTAAACTTAATTAGAGGATCTCTGCCCTATATAACTAAGGAAGGAGAGATTATTACAGTGCCAAACTGCTTTAAAGCTAGAAATGCCATGACAGGAAAAACCTTCCTCAGCACCATTGCCCACTGCCAGTGAAGAAATACCCAGTCATCTTTATTTCTTCTAACACTGTAGACTCTTGACAGTGATAGATGCAAATGTTCATTCTCCTGCACCTACCAACTGATCTATAAATTCAGTTTAACACTTCAGTGGGATGGGAGGAAATGTGGCTTTGCGATAAAGGTCTGACATTGTGGTGAGAACATAATTCTTCCTATCACACTGTAGATTGTCAGACTCCACCATTAGTGGAGGCACTGGACAAATCATTTCGGCAGGAGAGTGAACTTCTGGAGGTTTCTACTTACTAATAAACATCTAGTGGTATTTTTGTTGTTGTTGTTGCCATTTCCAGTTGAGACTCTTCTGAGGATGGAAAAGCTATTTTAGTGTAATAGCATGCCATATGTTGTCACTTATAGTTTCACAATCCACTGTGAATTTGTCCAGAAAAGTGTATCTGACACTTCTGATGGCACACACTGGTCTTCCTGAAACACGGGCATACAGAAATGAAGCAACAACCACGATCAATGGGTTTATAAATGTGGTTCGCTAAGTGGGATATATAATGGAAAATCAAAAGGATTAGGTAGAGCAGAAGGGGCAGTACTGTCTGCACTTGTGATGTGTCATCCTATAAATGCCATAATTCAAGGCAGTGGGGGAAACAATTAACACGCAAATGATCCATGATCCCTTGTGATCAGTGGAGTGACTAGGGTTGGCATCACCCGGTGTGCTAACCCATGGTCCACACATGCTCCATTGACCTCCTCCTAGATCACACCATACAAAGTACTTAGTGATGGTTTTTGTAGTAATGTTACCCATAAATTGCAATTCCCATATTTCAGTGAATGTTGTGGCAATAGTTGTGACATAAACAACTAGCAAAATTAAATTTTGCTGGTTAAAATTGAAATTATACATTTAAATGACAATAGCATATGCACAACGTAAATGTATTTACATGTTGGTTTCATGTGGGGAAAGAAAAAAATGGGTAAGAAGAAAAAAATAAAATTTGAAAATTTAAAAATCCTGAGGCCTCTCCTTTATCCTCTGACTGAGCCTCGCCAACATTTTAAAGGGACACAGGTGAATGTCAGAGCCCATTTCTGCCAAAAGGCAGATATTTGGGAAGCAGTGATGTCTCTCCCCATTAGGGTGTCACTTGATGCAGTCCACACCCCTGAACAACACCTTGTGATCACATTTGCTCCTATGCTGTCATGTTCCCCAAATACCACATGGTCTCTTAGACAGGCAGGCAATCAAGATTTACGTATTCTATAACAGTTCAGCATTATAGAAAACCACCTTTGGAAAATGTTTAAAAGCAACAGCCTATCCACTATCCAAACTAGAGCAGTGGCCTATGCACACTAATGTTATCTCTGGTTAGCAGTAAGCAGTTTGCATGTTATAATACTTGACCCACACTAGTGGCAGTGATAAAAGTATGTGCTAAATACCCTAAAGGCACCAGATTCTGTCCAATATTGGAAACTACGCAGGTTATTACTTGGATGGGAGACTGTCAATGAATGTCAGGTTCTTTACACAATATTTCAAAGGAAAGAACTGATATAACCGGCTCTGATTATTTCTTGCCTAATAAAACCATATAAAATTCATGGAGTTGCCATAAGCCGACAGGTGACTTGAAGGCGCACACACACACACACACACACACACACACACACACTATTATCACTTTCA
>NW_024805789.1:0-4334 GCF_019175285.1 Sceloporus undulatus
CTTGGTTATCAGCATAAGTCAGAGATTGCTGGCAGCAATCCCGGACAGCCATGCCTTGGTCCCTCACTCATCATTGGTCCCCACTTTGCCTTCTGTGTATATGACACTGATTTTCTTGTCTGGGTTGTAGGTTTGGGACTAAATCCAATAGTTACTTCACAGCTGGACATACTTTATGAACAACATTCGTGTATGTTCCATGAATCCAGTGGGCCTAGTTAAACTGGAATTAAAAATCAGATTTAGTTCTTTGTTCTTGTTATAAAACTTTATTTTATTTTTGTTACCGACCACGTATGTAGTCTTCAGCTTCAAAAAAATGGAAAAAATGCGATTATGAGATTTTGCCAAATAAAAAGTACCTCAAGAGCCTTCTCAGCTCATCTAAGCTGAATAGAGAAAGGTTGTGTAGAGAATGTTGCAAATACCAAATGAAATTGTTGATAATCACCCAAGGAAATAGTTGCTGCCAAACACACGACTCTTCTACTTTATGTGGAAGAATTTCACAGCCCTACAGCTAAATTCACAAATGTCAGAGAGAGGCACACCATAAGCTTGGGATATGATAGCTGCTTAGAAATGCATGAAAACATAATATAACTTGTGTTTGGGACACGTTGGAAGCAACAGTTTCAAACATTTGTATGTATGAAGGTAGAATGCCCTATCAATTGCAAAAGCATAAACAGCTCTAAGCAATCATTATATAGAGCTCAGCCTTTCTGGAAAATGTTTCTTAGACCCTTTATAGATATATCGGAACTATTTTTTTTTAGAAGAAAGCCCTATTATATTTAAATATATTGCTGCTTGCCTTACTTTACCTTTAGTGAATTCCTTCCAAAGTCCATCAAATCTATCTGTAGGACTGCAACAATTGTGTATTTCCACAATAGGTCCCACTGTGCTCAATAAAGCATAACATCTGAGTAAGTGTGCAAAGGACTGGAATGTATATCACTGCTTGTTTGTTTTAGTTCGTTCCTCTTGTATGCATGACCAAGACTACATATATAAAAGTCCCCTTTCACATCTGCAGGAACTTGTTGAAGCATTAGTTTGTACAGGCATGGTACAAGTCCACCTGATGTGTAGCTTTCATTATGTAGGATAGTATGTTTATAATTCCCAATTATTCCATTAACAATAGACTAGTACCAATTTAGATGTAAATTTACACCTACAGGTACATTTAAGTAGAGCCAGCTGAAATGTAGTGACTTGTGTGTCGGACTGTGACTCTGGAGACCAGGATTCAGTTTCCGCTTGTCTATGAAACCCACTGGGTGACCTTGGCAAGCCACATGCTCTCATCCTTTTTGTAAGCCGCCCTGATCGTTTGGAAGGGTGGGATATAAATAAAAATTATTATTATTATTATTATTATTATTATTATTATTATTATTATTATTATTATTATCCTCATGGGAAGGCAATGGCAAACCTCCTCTGAACAAATCTTGCCAAGAAAACCCCATGATAGGCTTTAGGGTCTCCATAAGTCTGAAACAACTTGAAGGCACATAACAGCAACAGCAGCAATACCACCAGTTTTCCTAACTAATGAATCAACTTTTGAGATTCCTGGAACTTTCTCACTACTCCTTGACATTATTTTGGTTTATTCTAATAAAGGTGTTATTCTATTGTTACCTACATCCATTTTGGTTTGGTTTCAGACTGTGGGAGATAGCTTTAGTCACCTTGTTGGACAACCTACACTGGGAACTGGACAGGGGAAGTACACCACTGTTAGTTTGCTGGACTTCCAAGATCCTAAATCCTAAAATCTTGCATTGCCAACCAGTTGACATCAATGAATCAGTCTTCAAGTTACAGGTCAGGGGTTTCATACTGTGGTTGTGTTTCCTCCTCTATTTTTTGGTCTACAAACATGCTCCTATTTTATGTATCCTTTATATCATCCACTTTTATTACAGGGCCAGCAAAAAGTGATTTGCTCAAAATAGGAGTTTGAAAAGAACATGGCTGTAAAATATTTTAAATGTATGATTGTATTAGAGCACCTTTCAATTCTTTCCAGAGCCTCATGTTGCTCACTGAATCTATTTTGGTCTTCCTTAACCCTGAAATCTGTGGAAATTGGAACTTTATCCAATTTGCTAGTTATATGCTGCAGAGAACCAGGATAACTCCAAGAATAATTTGAAGTATTGGCATGATGTGGAACTCTTCTGAATAAGAAATTGTACATTCATTTGAAAATGAAACCTCTCCTAATAAGGTATCTTAAATAAGATAAAAAGCCATCAGACTGGTGTTTTTTTTCTAGAGGTTTCATTAATCCCAGTGCTATAATGTGTGAATTCACCACTCCAGATTATTAGAAGCATCAGGGCTGTGCTTTAGATTTTACCTGAATTCTGAGTCCAAGCTGCTCTTGCATAAAACTCCCTGTTCCTGTTCTGACATTTGGCAGGCTTGAACCCCTCATAAGGCACAACTTTCTCTATAAATGGCATCTAAGCATCAATAGTGCAAATGCATTTCATGGAGAACAAAGTTATCAATGGCTATCACTACATGACTTCAAATGCTGGTAGACGGTGCCTTCTCTGACAATGCGTCTCTGAATCTGCTCTGGATTTTAGTATGAACCTCAAAGGAGTTATCCAAGATGGTGAACTTATTTGGAAAATAGAATTTAGTAATTTGGATTAGTATTTTGGATAGAACAACACCAATTTAATAAATGATACTGCAATAGGTCAGGCATATTCAGTTGTCAGCTTCCTTACCTGCTCATATAACATTAAAATATAGCATATAGCATAGAATGGAGCCAGATTGGCATAGTGGTTGGAGCACTGGACTGCAACTCCGGAGGATAGGGTTCAAACCTCTGCTCAGCCATGGAAACTTCCTGGGTGCCCTTGGGCAACTCACACACTTGGTCCCATGATAGGTTCACCTTAGGGTCACCAATTTGAAAGCACACAACAACAAATCGTGTAGAACATAGGGACTTACTAATGCAATTAGCTTGGTAAGAATACGTGCCTGCGCCACTCGGTATCATGGGGAAAATGTTTTCTCTTTTAAGTCTGGGAAAACTGCTAGGTACTCATTGGAATGTAAACATGATAAAACAGTGCCTGCGCACTTTTATTCAAGAAAGGACATATACATTAGAATGATGTATATTAAAAGACATCTGATGACAGGTAGTGGGAAGATGTCTAGTGGTACAGTGACCACAAGACAAAAAACTCTAGTGTGTTGGACATACAGTTAAGTGTAGATTTCAATCTAATAAACTGAGTGGGAGGTTAAGTAGAGGATGGAAAGAGATAAGTTAGAGCCAAAAATGAGTCTGTCTTTGCAGACTTCCATTGCAGATGGAATGATTGATACAGCTGAGCTGTTACTCCTGTATTTGGCTCTAACATGTTGCCCTAAGAAGCTGGTTGTGCTGGTGCTGTTAAGGTTATTCTAGCATAGATATAAGCTAGAGATGTATGCTCCATTATGCTTGTAATGTATGTCCATTAACCTGTTTATAACAGCAGCTGCTGTTAAGAGATTAAACAATGCTGGAGGAGATTAACCTGTGTATTGAATGCCTGCATATTCATAGAAGCTATCAGAGATGAGATAGCTCTTAAACTGATGAGAATGTATACCCAGCTGGCTAAGATGTAATAGTGAGAGGTTATGATATAAGGACAGAATTGTCTACTTGTAAAAGCATTTAGGAATGGCTGTATAATGTTTCCCTTAGTAGACACTAAGGGAAACACTGAAAGTATGGGAGAACATGATGATGATGATGATGATGATGATGATGATGATGATGATGATGATGATGATGATGATGGATAAAGGACAGTGGTAAATGGTTTAGAAGGATGATATTCATACATGGGTTATTACCAAGCCTATTAAAGAGATGCAGAGAGAGCAAAGTTCAGTCCTTATGAAAGTTCCCACAGAAGTGTAACATTCTTATAGCTGTATCCTATAGTGCAATGGTTTGAATAATGCCTTATATCATATATAAAGAAGCTAAGACCCCATGTTTCTCGCCAAAGGAAATGCATATGTTTATATACAGTGGACCCAGTGGGTTTCATGGCTGAGTGGGGACTTGAACCCTGTTTTCCAGAGTCATAGTCCAATGCTCAAACCACTATACCATGCTGAAAATGCCATTGACTTGCTATGGAACACAGATATTCCACCTGTTTCTGAGACTGAAATCTCTTTTAAGAAAATATTCCAGACATGAGTAAGACGAGGGCAATGGGATCACATTTTAACATGCTGTGTGACTTTGTCAGAGTTAATTACTTTTAAGTGCCATTAACTTC
>NW_024805790.1:0-4334 GCF_019175285.1 Sceloporus undulatus
GGTTTCCTACTAATAAATTCGCTTTGCCACAAGCTTCCCCCCTTCATCTATGGGCTCTGTCAAGGGATTCTGCCTGACTGTCTTGGTGGGAGACATGAAGAAAACCTATCCCATAGTTCCTCTGGAAAGAGCTTGGGTTTCCTACTAAATTCGGAGGGAAAATGTATATAAGGCTGACAGCGCCCTGGAAAACCTATCCCATAGTTCCTCTGGAGAGAGCTTTGGTTTCCTATTAAATTCGCATTGCCAGCAGCCTCCTTCATTGATCTCTGTGGGCTCTCTGAAGGGATTCTCCCTGGCTGTCTGAGGAGACATGAAGCGGGGATGCTGCCCTGGAAAACCTATCCCATAGTTCCTCTGGAGAGAGCTTTGGTTTCCTACTAAATTCGGAGGGAAAATGTATATAATAAGGCAGACAGCGCTTATGACGTGTGATCGTTTAAGCGCCTTGATTGGTTCATTTAAAAAAAAACCGCCAAAAATAAATCGAATCAGAAACGGTCACAGAGATGGAAACGATGTCACAGATACATCGATTCCGAATAATGCGGGTTAACGTTACGTCATTCTGACGTAGTATTGATTGACAACTCCAAATAAGGTATGGAGGAGAAGAATCGCTTTATTTAAACACCGATTTCATGCCAAGTGAGAACGCTTACTGAACGCTTGCAGGTAAAAAATCCGAATTAAACAAGCAGATGGGAACGATGAATAAAGCGATTCTGAAAGCGGGATAACAACTGTGTTATTTTAATTCGATTTTATTAAAAGCGTTTTATTTTAATTCGTATCAAATCCTAAGTGGGAACAAGCTCTAAGACCACTAAGATAATCAGACCTACTCATTCAGGTGTAAAACAAGTAATTAAACACCTTTGCCAGAGATGGGTCTTTTGCCCCTATAAAAACCCAAAAAGTCTGGGTGCAGTCTGAGAGGTTTCCACACTTTACGTCAGTCACACCTTTGACTTGGACATCGGCATTTTCATTCAAACCCATGTTGTGGAATGGACTTCTCCCATCTCCTTTCTTCCCCATTTGATTCCTGGAGGCGAATCTACACTTTGGTGAGTATAGCCCTAGTGAAGCCTGAACTCTTTCCCCACACTAATCTCTGATTTTCCTGAGCCTTGTATGATTGTGTGTGTGTTAAGAAATTGTGTGTGGTTTTTACTATTAATAAATTAGATATTAACTATAGAAGTTTGTCTCTGCTCCATTTCTGGAATTCCCTGGTCTTCTCCGTATACACGATGGGAGATGACCTCGCAGGACTGTCGTAGCAGGCCCCCTCTTGTGATACTGAGCTAATAATAACAATAATAAATTCCCCTAATCAGACTCTTGGCTACACTAATTTAATTTAGTCTAATTTAATTTAATTTATATTAAGAGTTTATCATTTGTGCTAGAATCTATTCCTGGTCTTGTTTTTGCAGACAACGGAACGTCTCAATCTTCTGCTTCCCCTTATGTAGTATACTTGATTCTGTATGCTGTCTGGTAATGCCTACATACACAGTTGTCTTCCTGGCTATCTGAAGAAAGTGTTGAAAATGAACTAACTGTTGGCCTCACAATATTTGATATTCAGGGGTAGCTATGTTAGTCATGCAGCAAAATGCAACCAATTACAAAATCCACAAAACAGCAAAATCTTCATTGGGTCAACAAAAAAAAAAGCACAAAATACGCATCATGCAAGCTTTCAAAGCCCCACTAGCTTCTTCATCAGGCAAAGTTGGTAAAAATCATACAGGAGAAGAAAAGATGTTGTTAAAGTCACAGGCCTACATTTTCTTAAGATGTTCTTCTCTTGTCAGAAAAGGTGGTCTAGAGAGATATCAATGCAGGTAGAGGCCACTCCCCTTCTTGGCCATCAGGAGACTAGGGACAAAAGGAAATAAAAGACATGTAATAAATATTTCAACTCCATTAGCAACAGAAAACTAACTCCTCTTGAGAGCCAAGCTTTCCTGTTGCCTGGGAAGCTACCAGACCCTTTCTTAAGTAAAGAACATTGTCTTTCTCAAGAAATTTCTATACTGCTACATCTGGAAAAACTTTTAGTGGTTTTATGGGTAAAATTTGCTAACTGTAATCCAAATAAAAGAGTTTTTACCTTTGTCAAAGCTGATTAGTAGCGTATCTGCTTTGTTTCTTTCATTTCTTTATTGTAGGCAAAATTGCCCAACAATGTTTGGTTCTGCTCTGTTTTCCACTTTTGAATTAAAGTTTCCTATGATTATCAAACATTCCAGTCTTTGAGTGTGATCAGTTTCCTCCTGGACTCTAGCATAGAATCTTGCCATACCTTCTGTTTCTGTACTAGGAACATAAACTTGGACTGTTGTCCTATTGATATATTTTCTATGTGGTTTTATTTATATTATTTGCTCAAACTTTGCATTATTTCACTGGATTGCTTTTAGTTCATCTTGCCACCTCATTTCTTCTTAAGTGGTCATTCCAAAGTAAGACACTGAAATTGTCTGACTGAAAATGTCCTATTCCTGTTCACCCCAAGTATGGCAATGTTTATACTGTATGTTTCATTTCTTGTTTTATAGCTTTAACCATTCATGCGTCTCATATTCCATGATTCTATTATATCAGTTGATTTAACTTCAGATTCTCCTTTCCAATCTGAGCATATCAGCAGGTGAAGGTCCTTTCAGCTTAAGTCCAGTTGCTTCATTAGATACAGTGCTTTTAATATTTGTGCTTTGCTGTTCCACAGTAATTGGCTGAGTGCCTTTCAACTTGGAGGTCTCATCTTCCAGCACTATCCCACTTTATTTGGTGATTTTTTAAAAATAATAATAATAATAATCAGATATATGACCTATATGCATTCTCCAAGGTTATTCTGACAGCCCCCAGAAAACAAACCATTAAAAGCCTTTTAAAATGATCAGAAGATACCCTCATTGCTTATTTTAAGACAAATATAGGGCCCGAACAGACAGACCAAAATAAAGCTGCTTTGGGTCACTTTTGAGGTATGCTATTTAAATGACACATGCATCTTAAGAGGCCAAAAGTGGTGCCAAAGCTGTGCTCCAGTCCTTAGGACTGGAGCACGGCTTTGCTATGGCTTCTGGACTCTTAGGACACATGCAGCATTTAAACAGCATAACTCCAAAGTGACCCAAAGCAGCTTTATTTTGGCCTGTCTATTTGGGCCCATAGTTTCCCAGTGTCTGCAGTGTGGCCCACAGAAGAATGAGCAACTTTGTGTGCACCTTACTTTTCCTTCATCCGCACAAAATATAAACATAAATAAAGGAAGGAAGAAAAAGTGATTTTTTCTAAGATTTTTCAAAGCTACTAAACTTGTACTATTACATTCCAAATTTATCAAAAAAAGAGGAAGAGGACTGTGGGAGCTCATATCCCAACAAAATCTTTGTTAGCAATTTATTAAGGAGTGTTTACATAACCAGTCATCACAAAAAATTAAGAGTCATGAATAATGGCTGCAGTATATTTCCATGGAAGTGATCAAATAGGCTATAGAATAAGGAGGGATTTGCATTTTCCACAAAGCAGGGAACCTAGAAGACAATAGGTATTCTTCCATTTATTAGCTCTTCTGCCATTTATTACCTTTTTGTAATGCCACTTCTTTACCACCAACAGAAGCAGAACGTAGCTAGTCTGGCAATCTACTTGCACCATTTTTTTAAGTCTCCTGACTATCCCTCAACCTTTACTAGTTATACCCTTGATTGAACAAAACGAACTTTATGAATAGAGCAGTCACATATATGGACAGCAACAATCCATGTGATTTGTTCAGTGACAAATTTTGTCACCACCATGAGACTAATTCTGATTCCTGCTCTGTGGAATCTTCCTCCAGAACCTGGGTGCTACAACCAAGGCAATGGAGGGATCTCTGAGGCTTCAGTCCAATTGCTTGTTTCAGCTAGAGTGCACCCAACAATTGAATGGTAAGTCAACACTTAAATAAATCCCACTGATTCAGTGAATTTACTCTAGTTGGGGCGAGTAGTTGGGCTTAGGCCTGTGTTACAGTCAGTCTTGGGTTTCGTTTTCTTTTCAGAAAAAGAGGCCTGATTCTTCAGAAAAGGAGACACTGATACATACTGCTAGATGTAATTTCATACTTACATGCCTACTATCAAATGTTAAGCTTGCCAGGTAAAATAAAGCACAGGACTCTAGTACCTTTAATGGTTATGTAAGAGAGGGAATTTCAGCAGGTGTTGCTTGCATGACAACCAACACCTACTAAAATTGCATTTTAACAATTATTACAAATACTGAAGTTCCATCCCCTATTTCATTTGGCAACCATTATTATT
>NW_024805791.1:0-4332 GCF_019175285.1 Sceloporus undulatus
AGCCTCCAGTTGTCTCCAATAGGCAACTGAAGGCTGGGAAAAGGCTGAGAGAAGGAGACAGACGCGTGCGCCTCTGGCTCCTTCTCTCCAGCGCCATTTTCTGCCTTTCCGCTGTCTCCGAGAGACAGCGGGAGGGCCAAAAATGTCAGGGAGAAGGGAAAACAGGCACGTGCATGCCTGTTTCTCCTTCCCCTGGTCCCTGTGCCCAGTGAAACGGCCCAGAGTGCCACTTCCGGCACGCGTGCCATAGGTTCGCCATCACGGATTTAGGAAAACTAAATTCAGTTTATTCCCTCCAAACAGGGAGGCCTAGCTATTCTGAACTTTGAATTATATTCTGCATCCTTCCAACTTGGGGAAATTGCCCAACTCATTGAGAAAAACTCTTACAATAAAGCTCTTGAACTCGAAAACAATTCCACAGATAAACTGAAAGTTTTTCTTTGTCTACAGAGCTGCTTAACTGTTTGGTGCTGATGGAAATATTATCACTGAAACCTTCCCCTATCTGTCCTTTATTTTTCTATCCTCTGTTTTATAATACAGATAAACATTATTATTTTCAAACATGGAAGAAAAGAGGGATTTACACAATCCAAGATTTGTTTACCAAGGGAAACCTAAAACATAAGAGGAGCTATCAGAGAAATTAGCACCTATGGCAGCCAAGTGGTTATTCCTACACCAAGTATCTGTATTTACAACTAGATTAAGGGCTAAGAAGGAAATTCCATGATCTCTCACAATGTTTTAGGGGGGAAATGTCTCTCTGGCTTCCCCCCCCTGGCTTTACTTGGCAAACAAAGATTCAGGAAGGACTCATCCCTTGTTTTCTACAAGCGCATTGATAACTAAAAAGGCCAGTCCGAGATAAACAAGTCCGGTTGCAGACTTCGAGCCTGTGCAATGGATTTTTCTGGTGGAGTGCAGCGTGCACAGAACTGGCTGCACCCTTTAAACCAGAGGTTCGTCTGCTGAGGCCTTGACAAGCATGGATGGTGACAGCGAGGTCCTTGGGTCGTAGGTTTGATTAGAGTTTCCTTCGCTTAGATGGTTGATCTTACAGAGTTAGACGAGCACCATCTGCCCAGGTTTGGGATTAGAGTTTTCCTTCTCCTAGGATGGTTGCCATAAGGCTAGAGAGCCCATCCTGCCCTTTGGTGCTCTTGATTGTGACCTGTCTGGCATGGGAGGCCCTACCGGTGGTTATTATACCACCGTCAGCACAGCTCACAATTTCATTAGGGTACGCAAACCTCTGCCCCACAACAAGGGGCAGTCAATGGGGGGGGGGGGAATGTACACAACAATCAAAAGGGCAAGCAACATACAATTGTTTATTGGGGCAGAGATACCACACTGAAACTAAGGATAACATAAACTGGGAAATAGACTTAGACTGCGAAATACCAGATGAGAACTGGATAAATATGTGGAATTTATCTCCATTTAAATCATGTTTTGCAATTGCTAGGCAAACTGTATTAAAAATACATATATGGTATTATACTCCAGTTTGAATTTCATGAATAGGCAAAACACTAAAAGCTGGAGGGGATGTAACCAAAGTGGCACATATGCCCACATTTGAGTGCACTGCCCTGTCATTAATATTAATGAATTTTGGCAAAACCTGTTAAAACTAATTTCTACCATCACAAAATGGAAGATAAAATTCTGCCCTCGTCTATTATTAACTATCTGTATATCTAAAGGGAAAAAAAATTGAAATACACATATTTAACAACTTTTTTCTTACTAGCAGCTCGACTTGAAATAACTTATTCTTAGAAAACATTACTGAAGACCTGGAAAGGTTTGAGAAACTATTGAATAATATAAGAAGAACAACAGGAGATACAAACCGAGACTCCTTTATTGAGAAATGCTATCCAAAGAAATGTATTTGAGAGGACCACCATAACATATTACATCATGCTAAACAACATAAAAATAAATTAGCTTCAATAAAGCTAGATGTTTACAAAGCATTTGATTCAATAAACCATGAATATCTTTATAAAATTTGTCGGGATTTTAGATTAGGAGATTATCATGGAAATATATAATGCTACAGAAGGACAAATTATGGTACATGGAGAGAAATCAAGAAAATTTAGAATAAAAAGTGGAGTACGGCAGGGTTGCCCACTTTCCTCAATAATAATAATAATAATAATAATAATAATAATAATAATAATAATTTATAGCCCACCCAATCACGAGGAATCTGAGTGGGATACAGCAATACAAATACAGAGAAGACAATACAATAAAATACAATAAAATAAAATAAGATAAAAGAGAGTGACGTAAGTCACAGAATTTATAGCTAGACGTGATGGAATTGGGCCTCTCTTTTTCATTCCCTCCTAGGTCTGATGATGACATTTGGCATGGAGGGAGGGCTCTTCTTTTAATTTATTTCTTCTCATTAAGTTTAAAAGAAGAATTGGTGGACAGAGCGACTTAAGTGATAGTAAACCAGGAGAGGAACTAGGTAGGGAAGGTCTGCCGAAATAGATCCATCTTAAGAACCTTTCTAAAGGCTGTAAGAGTAGAAATGTGGTAGATCTCTTTCAGCAGGTCATTCCATAGCTTCAGGGCAGCAGTGGAGAAGGCCCTCTGGGTAACTGAGGTTAGTCTAGATTTTTTTGGCTGAAGTAGATTCTTCTTAGGACCTTAGAGTGCAGGATGGACAGTACGGAAGAAGGCGTTTCCTTAAGTATTCTGGACCCAAGCCATGTAGGGCTTTAAAGGTAATCACCAACACCTTGTACCTTGCCTGAAACTAATTGGCAGCCAGTGAAGGGATTTCAAAATCATTGTTATGTGATCATTACGAGAAGTACCTGTAATTAATCTGGCTGCCATATTTTGTACAAGGAAGTTTCCGAACTTGGCACGAGGGTGCCACATAGAGCGCATTACAGAAATTCAATCAAGAGGTTACCAGCACATGTACTACTGTTTCAAGGTCTTCTGGTTCCAGGAAGGGGTGCAGCTGGCATATGAGCGGAAGCTGACAACAAGTGCTCCTGTCACATCCAAATGAGCTGTCAGGTGAAGCGACGAGTGGAGGAGCATCCCCAAGCTACAGATAGAGTCTTTCAGGGGAAGTGTGACCCCCATCCAGAAACTGGCTGACATAACTCCCATTATAGGGTTTCCTATAATGAGTACGTCTTACCTGGATTCAGCTTAAGTCAGTTTTCCCTCATCCAGTCCATTACCACCCCAAGACAGGCATTCAGAGGAGAGATGTCATCCTTAGTCAAACCGAGACATAGACAAATATATTTGGATGTCATCAACATACTGATAACACCTCACCCCATGTCTCCGGGTGATCTCACCCAGAGACTTCATGTAAATGTTAAACAGCATGGGAGAGAGGATGGTGCCCTGGGGGACATCAAATTTTAGCTCTATTTTAGAAGAGCAACTGTTTCCCAGTGCCACTGTGGTGCTCGGAATCTTGAGTCAGCCAATCAGGAGCCAGAGACTCTGAACCAATCAGAGGCTGGCTGGAGCTATAAAGATTCTGAGGCAGTTGAGGAGAGGGTGAGAAGTCGAAGGGGGTTGGTTGAGTGAGGTTGGGAAAAGACTAGTCCCTAGAAGGGCTATAGTCTTGAAGTCTCTGAGGGGACAGTGTGTTAAAACGAGTAAATTTGATTTTTCAGACCAAGGGAAGGCCTAAAGATTAGGAAAAGGGTCGCAACTGATATAAGAATTTCTGTAAACCTCTGCAATTGATTGATTAAGAGACAAGTTACAACAGCTTACTATTGACAATCATTTATTCTGTTCTGTTTCTAAAATAAACTTATTTTATTGATTTACAATCAATCTGCTTGGCCTAAGTGATGAGTTTTTGAACACGCTACCAACTATATATTTGAGGCTAGAGATTTGTAATTTTGTTACCTCATCGTATAGAACAGGGGTAGGCAACCTGCGGCCCGCGGGCTGGATGCGGCCCGGCGAGGCCTTGGGACCGGCCCCAGCCCGGCCCTGCCGCCGATTGCCGCCAGGGCCTTTGGCCTCTCGCGCGCAGGGGCAATTGTCTATAGAAGCTTCAGAAACAAGCATTTATATTAACATTTTTAAAAAAATCAGCAAATTTTTTCGCATGTCCTCTACTTTATCAAAAAAGTGTCCACCATTTGAAAATGTTGTCCTACATTTGTCCCGGTTTATTTATTTATTTAATTTTCCCGGTTTATTTATTTATTTAATTTTTTTTTTAAAAAAAATTATTTAATTATTTATTTTTTGGCTTCGGCCCCCAGTTGTCTGAGGGACAGCAACCCAGCCCCTGGCTCAAAAAGG
>NW_024805792.1:0-4331 GCF_019175285.1 Sceloporus undulatus
CCAAAGCCACGCTCCAGTCCTTAGGGCTGGAGCGTGGCTTTGGTGCGGCTTCTGGACTCTTAGGACGCATGCATCATTGAAACACCATACCTCCACTGTGACTCGAAGCAGCTTTATTTTGGCTGTCTGTAACAGGCCCATGTTAAGTATGGTATACATAACTAAACAGCTGATACAGGATTCAAACTGAGATATTTATTTTTCATGCCACATTCCATTTTCATATCAGATCCTATTTTCAGCAGTTGGGACACACATTACTGGTCCAGGTGCAACATGAGTACATATTAACAATACAGTATGTAGCTTTTATGAGCTGTCCTCAAGAATGGGTCCAGCAGTTTGGTGCATATAGATCTGTTTAAGCTGGTTAGAAATAAAAAGAAGGAGGAGGGAGGGAGGAAAGAAAGAAAGAAAGAAAGAAAGAAAGGGAGTTCAGTTCAAGATTAGGGAAAGAAAAAATGGCCAGTCTTGCTTCTTTCCATATTTGATTTTTTTAAAAAAATCTCATATTCTTTCTGTTCCTGAAGAAATTAGTGAAATATGGTAAGTTCTCATAAAATGAACCAGACAAAATTCTCACCCATATGGATTAGCCAGATTTAATATATAGGTATTCCCAACATGAAGAAAATGCTGTTATACTTGCCTGCAACACTGCTGCTCTTCTGTCCCATTTATGGGGGGGGGGGAATGTGTATTATGATCAATGTTACGGTTTTCATTCTGCCACTCAGGCACCAATGCAGTTCTTCCCTGTGTTCTACTGAGCTGTAATGGGATAAAAAGGAATGGCACCCTTTCTACAAGGAGAAGCCCATAACAAAACATTGGAAAGTATGCCAAATAAGACTTGATACTTCAGTGAACATGTAACAGGAGCCCTACAGGACTGGAGTTGCAGGGCAGAAGAAACAAAGGGAAACTGTGTCTTCTGCTCAGCAGAAAAAGAAATGTGTATTCTTTTTAATCCCTATCCCTTCCCACTTCCTTATATACTGCAGGAAGGGAAGTTTTTAAACTCCATATATTCTTCTTGATGCTAATTCCCATCTCTCACAGATATTTGAAATTGTTAAGTGATAAAACAGCTGATGCACCATCCCTTACCTGAAACATTCCCCTTTCTGTAGGGTTTAGAAAGCACCAAGTCCTCATCCTTTCTTTAAAGCCTTATTTTATTATCATATTAATATTAATCATATTAATATACTTAATTGTACCTAAAGAGTCATCCCAGTAGTACAGAAAGCATGCCCATATTTGGGGATAGTTCTGAAGAAAGGGTTTGGGGACTACCTGTCTTCAATATTTAAGTACATTATACTTGCCTTGCAAATGGTTAAACCCCAGTGAAGTCATAGAACAGCTCTTAAAGTTTAAAATAAATAAATAAACCCTCAAAAACTTTCTAATCTTCAGGTGGAATCTCTTTGCTTATCATTTGAATTCACTGGTTTGTGTTCTAGTCTCTGGAGCAGTAGAAAACAGATCTTTCAAATATTCAAATATTTCAAGATGATTATCATGTCACCTCTCAGTCTTCTCTTCTCCAAGCTAGATGTACCCAGCTTCCTCAATTGTTCTCATAAGATTTATTTTCAAGATTTTTGATCATGCTGGCTAACCTCCTCTTGAGATGTCTCAGCTTTCTGGTATCCTTCTTATTTTTAATATATATATGGTCCCTAATACATCATTCCATATACAGAAGCTATTCAGACAACCAGTTTATTTATTCATTTTATTATTCAATTATTATCCCATTTTCCTGTTAAAAATAGCACACATGGCATTGAAAATAATAAAGAGAATAAAACCATTAAAATCACCAACATAAATTGGTCAATAAAATCATGACTCTCAATAACCAATAATTCATATTTAAGAAATAATTCATATTTATAATAAATTACTTATAATAAATCTAAGTGTTATTTCAGTGTTATTATCTTTTTGCATTCATTAGCTGAAATGAAGTTTCTTTTCTGCATGCAGTCTTTCTCTTTTCTTATTGTCTTCTACCTTACCAAGTATTATTATCTTTTCTAGCAAGTCATGTCTTCTGCTGATATGGCCCAAGTACTGTACAACAGTCTCAGTTTAGTCATCTTGGCTTCAAGGGAGAGTTCAGGTTTGATTTGCTCTAGGACCCATTTATTTGTCTTTTTACCAGTCCACTGTATCTGTAGAACTCTTCTCCAGCACCATATTTTAAATGAATTGTAGTGTTTCACCAAGTGCCATTGGCGGAAGGGCCACCTTAGGATTGCCATAAGCTGAAAATGATGTAAAGGCACACAACAAGTGAACCTTATGTTGGCATGAGTAACCAACAGGATTCCAGCCTTACAGTAACTCACTGCTAGCTTCATATTTTGGGTGGCTCTTGGACAAGACCTTTTGAGCCTAGTCCATTCTACCTAACAGATGGAGAGGCAGAATGGGAGATGTCCCTGCTCTCTCATGACCATGCATTTGTAGAAGACAAATGAAGACACAACAGTATTGAAGAGGAGTGCCCAGAGATTGGCTGTGGGACCCCATCTGGGACATGGAGCTTGGCATGTGCCTGATGATGTTGACCTTTGATCACCAATTCTGTCTGAGCCCCATAATTTAAGAAGGGGGAAATGTGTTCTAGGCTCAAAAAGCCTGGCTAGCCAGTGATGGTACACCAGAGAGCATGTGCATACCCCCCCACTGTCCCAGTTATGAAAAATTAAAGGGCCATGCCTTTGTCTATTGCAGCAAGCAATCCTGGGCTAGATGGGCAGTCTGACTTGGTATGAAGCAATTTCTTATGTTCTTAGTTCAAGACCTCTGGCACCCTGCATTCAATTGCCATGACTCTTCAGTAGAGATCTGAATTCTCCTATTCAAATGTACAACAAGGTTGTGCTACAACTATACACCAATAACCTTTTCTTGTTTCCCCATATGTATTCTTCCTAACCTGGGGTTTAAGATCAATCAGAAAGGATTTTCGTGATGCTCATGAACAGTGTGGCCTTTATGATGCAGGAGCTACTTGGTGGTGACACCTTGGCCCTGGAACTACTTCTTGATAGAGATCTCCTCTCCATTGTAATTATGTACCAGATATATATCATTATTTCCACAAGCTTTCAGGTGATGTGCAAGTGCTACCTTCATTAGTTGCTGATGGTTAGTTGCATTACACATAGCTTGGAAAGGTTCCCTCTGCCCTGAATTGGAGCTCCCGCAATCTGTGAGTTGTCATTCAAAAAAGTATACTGTATTTCCCAAGTTTTGGTATTATATATCTATGATCTTAGAATTATGATTTCTGTGATGTTTGTACTCTATACTATATTTTCTGTAAGCTGTTATCTTGCTGGGTTATTTTTGTGGAAAGATGGGATATTAAAAACAGCAAATAGAAGTATTGTTTGCACTGTCATCCAAAAGAATGATACCTTTATTGGACCAACCAAAATGCATAATTACATGTTGCAAGCTTTTGAAGTTACAGTGGCTTCTTCATCAGGCTAACGAGAGAAAGAAATTGAAAATGTTAGTCATGGGTCTGCATTTTCTGTTTCTGGTCTTAGTTCAGATGGTAGGGAGGGCTGTCTGCAGGCTTGTACCTCTTCGTTTGACCATGAGGTCACTGGTAGATTTTCAAAATCAAGGAAATTTAATATCCATTCAGTCCCAATATTAGAAAAAAATATTTTACCTTTGTTGGAGGCAGATGGCAAGGTCCCAGTGCACTGGCTCTTTCCATAGGATTCCCCTGTGAGGGCTAAAATGCGATATCTTGAAATCCAAAAAAATATCTAGGGGTAGCTGTGTTGGCCATATAATAAATCCAATAACATCCAAACAATGATACTTTTATTGGACCCACCAAAATGCACAATTACATGTTGCAAGCATTTGAAGTCACACTGGCTTCATGCAGGCCTATGACTAACATCTTCAATTTCTTTCTCCTGTTTGCTTGATGAAGAAAGCTTGCAACATGTAATTGTGCATTTCGGTTGGGCCAATAAAGGTATAATTCTTTGGATGTGATTAGATTTGCTATATGGCCAACACAGGTACCCCTTGCATTTCGATGTCATGGCCAGTGTGTGTTGACAGATTTATCCTCTGTGAAATTGTCTAATCCTCTTCTAAAGCTACCTGATACTGTGGCTGTCACCTCTATATTTTGTGGTGGCGAATTCCAGAATAACTTTCCTGCTCTGTGAAGAACATTCATCCATCTCATTTGAAACTACTGCTTCTGCTGACCATTTCATAGTGAGTCAACATGCAGATAAATCCCACTGATTCAATGGGCCTATTGCATTTTACAATTA
>NW_024805793.1:0-4331 GCF_019175285.1 Sceloporus undulatus
TGCTCAGGGGGGCCTTTGGGGGCATGTGCGCATGCGCAGTCTCCGCATCTGAAGCCTTTGCTGCCCTCACACTCTGTTCTGAGGGAGGGAAGTGGGGGAGAGCCTCTTTCGTTCGGAGGAATGGCTGGAAAGTCTTCTTGGGAGGCATTGGGGGGCTATAAGAAGGAAGGCAACCCCATCTCCTCCCCCCCAAACAAAGATGGGGGGGAAAGATTTTTGTGCCAAATAAAGAGCATCACAGAGGATAGCATTGGAAATAACATTTTTTCTGTGGGAGGCTTCCCCTGGGAGAAGGGGCTTTGTCTGAGGAGAGGGAAAACCTCCAATTTAGGCCACAGCCAAGAGGTTACAAACGGAGGGAACCCAAATCCCCTCCTGGGAAGAGGGACACCCCTCCTGGCAACCTGAGAACTAGACTTAGAGGCCTATAGGATATAGAGTAGGCACATGCCCCCACATACATACCTTCACAACAACCCTGTGGAGGAGGCCCAGCAGAGAGACCAACCCCCCCGAAAGATTCTCCCCCCCAGTTCTGGGAACAGGCACTTTCCCCCAGGAACCCATTGACCATGGCATCCTTCTGGATAGCCTGAGGAAATTGGGGATCAGAGGCAATGCATTGCAGTGGTTCTGGTGCTATCTCTCAAGCAGATTCCAGATGGTGATGCTTGGGGACAGTTGTTCCTTTAAAAAGGAGTTTAAATCTGGCATTCCTCAGGCATCATCCTGTCTCCAATGCTGTTTAACATCTACATGGAACCGCCTGGAAAGATCATCCGGAGGCATGGAGTGGGGTGCTATCAGTACACTCATGACACCCAACTATACCTTTTCATCCCCCAAACCTCAGCGTCAACTAAGGAAGGAATCTCCCTTCTGAATAAATGTCTTGGGGCAGTAATGTGCTGGATGAGGAAAAACAGATTGAAACTGAATCCAGATAAGACGGAGGTGCTTGTTGTTGGAGGTCCTAACCCAGGTATGGAGATTTGTCAACTAGTCCTATATGGGATCACACTTCCCTTAAAGTCCTGTGTTCACAGTTTGGGGGTGCTCCTGGATCCGTCGCTCCAGATGTCAGATCAGATAAATGCGATGGCCAGGAGTGCCTATTATTAGCTTTGGTAGATATGCCAACTGTGTCCTTCCTGGAACCTGAAGACCCGAAAACTATGATACACTTGCTGGTAACTTCCCGTCTTGACTTCTGTAATGCGGTCTACAAAGGGCTACCCTTGCACCAAGTCCAAAAACTTCAATATGCCAGGCAGAGTAGTCACTGGAAGATCTAGAGGTGATCATATTAAACCTATACTAAAGTCTCTTCACTGGTTTCCTATTACTTTCTGGGCACAGTACAAGGTGTTGGTTATAACCTTTAAAGTCCTTCAGGGCTTGGGTGTCGCTTTCTCACAGGATCTCCTTCTTCCATAAAATTTGCCCTAGACATTGAGGTCCTCTTGTAAAAACTTACTGCAGCCAGCAAAAACTAGGCTGGTTGCATTTACCCAGAGGACCTTCTCTTCTGTTGCTCCCAATTTATGGAATAGCCGGCCGAAAGAGATCCAATATTTCACAAGTCTTGAAAGGTTTAAAAAAGCAGTCAAGATGTATCTCTTCCGGCAGGCCTTTCCAGATTTCAGCAATCTCCTATTAATTTAATTATTCCTATTGATTTAATTAGTTGTCCAACAATTGCTCTAACTGCCTCTGCCCTATTTTTAATAATTGTTTTAATAATAATAAGAAAGTACTTTTTTGACGGTATTTGAAAGCTGAAAAAATACATGAAACATCTAAGAATAGTTTGGATAATTGCTGGATGTGCGGAAATGGAAAAGGCACATTTTCCCATCTCTGCTGGTCCTGAGTAAAAATGAAAGAATACTGGCATAAAGTACAGCGTATAATATTTAAAATGTTGCAAGAGAATCTAAAATTAGCTTGAAAAGTATTTTTATTAAATATTATTGAAAATGGAGCGGAAAAATTGCATGGTAGAGTATTGTTTTATCTTTTATCAACAGCAAGGATGACCCCAGCAAAATAATGAAGACAAAGGAAAGATCCTGAAGGAGAAGAACGACTGTTAAGACTATTTGATGCATTGGAAGCAGATAAACTCACAAGACTGGGATAAAGTGATGGATATATCAAAAAAGAATGGAAGACTGAAGGGAATACGATGGATAAAATATCCCAACTTTAAAGGAAGTTACATCAATGTTATTTAATTAAATGATATTAATTTTAAACTATTATGGGTAAAGGCACCTCTTTTTATCAAAAATCTAAAACCAAAAAGGTGGATTAGTTAAAGAGAGGGAGAAAGAATAAATTCTCTGACAACTGATAGGATTAGATGATCTATTCCTGGTTTCTCTGGTGCTTTTCTTTTCTTGTTCTTTCCTTGTATATTGTTAGAGACATGGATTGAAGGGTACAAAAAGCGAATGGAAAAAGTTTAACTAAACAAGTGATCAAGAGAAGAACGAAAGGTGGAAAAGAAAACAAAGACACAGCAAAAGAACATAAACTCGGGAAGTCTTTTGTTTGTTTGTTGTGGGATCTCAGGTTGGATATAGTATGAATTTGGATTAAATTTAGTATGTTTTACAACTTATGTTGCTTGTGATTATTTGTATTTGTCAAGTCTTTTAACTGTACCTGTGTTATTGTTGTTGGTCCTATATGGTATTTTCTTTAGCAATAAAGTTAAAAAACATACAGTATCCTGAAATCCAGGAGAAAGTGTTTTGGCCACACTGCAAACAATAACCTCAGAAATCCACAAAACCATGATACCTTTCTCCTGTTTGATGTTTAACACTTTTTCCCAATGAAGAACCCAGCTGAGCTTCAAAAGTTTTTTCCTCCATCTTTTTTGTGCATTTTGGTTGGCCACTAAAGGTATCCCTGTTTTGTGGATTGTGGGTGTGATTGTGGTTTGCTGTATGGTCCGGCCAACATGGCAGCTTCTGGATATGATCCCTAGAGTAGGAATCCCTCTTCGTCTCATGGCTCTTTGGGGCTTTTCTCCCTCCCTCTCTGCCCCATAGAAGTCAAGGGGGACTCACCTTTGCTAAGGTCTCTTCCAAGAGTCTAGGATTAAGAGACATAGGTTTAATTTGCATTACAGAAATCATGCATTTCAACATTGCTTTAACTGCCATGGGTCAATTCTATGAAGATCTGTGATCTGTAGTTTTGTGAACTATGTAGCCTCTCTCAGGGAGCTCTAGTGTGAAAAGAGACTACAAATCCCAGAATCCCATAGCATTGAGAAATGGCAGTTAAAGCGCTGTCAAATTGCATGAATTCTGCAGTGCAGATTCAACCAGAAGCCATGTTATTCAGGAATATCAGTATCCTAAGGGATCTTGTAGAACCTTTGAGACTAACTGAGTGAAAAAAGTTGTAGCATATGCTTTTGTAGACTTGCGTCTGGAGTTTTGTGGAAGAGAGTCATGGCAACCCTAGTAGCCAGAACCTTCTTTTGTCCTCCATTTTGGGAGAGGAGAGAGGGAGGCCGAATGGAGAGCTCCCTGGGAAAGAAGCTGTGTCTCTCCAGGCTGAGAGGCCAGAGACCTAGGAGCAGGGCCTCTGCAGTTGGAGAGGAGTCGCTGTCTGAAGCATTGGACCTTCTGGGACCTTCCTTTTGTGCCCATGGAATACAACTGCTTCTTCCCACCAAGAACCCAAAATAGTCCTCTCCGAAATCCCTTTCTGGGAGCATTGGTGAACTGCCCTGGGCCCTAATACGTTGCAAGAAATAAAAATACACATTTGAAATGATGTAAAACAGCTCATGCTTAAATAATACATGCCTTAAAAGTGACACCAGATTCTCCCCATCCCACCTGGGCTTCCTTTTCAGGTTAAAATGTGGTGGGCAAAGCATGACCCAAGGCTCCATGCATCAGGGACTTCTCTGTAACCCACAGCGGTCAAAAATGTCTGGGGTCTTTTCGTGATCTTGGGATGCGAGCGGCATATCCACCATGTTTTGTGGGACCCCTGGGTCAATTTAACACCATAAGAAGAGGTGTCCTCCGCTCGCTTCCCAGAAGCATGGCAAAAACGTCCCTCATGTTGATGTTGATGCTTATTTTAACCAATTCTATTTTATATTATTGCCTATTGTTTTATACATATTTTGTAGATTGGTGGGTTTTATTTTTATTGACTTGTCCATTTGTATGTACAGCACTGTGTATATTTACAGCGCTCTAGAAATAAACAACAACAACAACAACAACAATAATAAGTTGCACTCTCTCAGCCTCAGAGGATGGCCATGGAAACCCACTCTGAAGGAACCTGCCAAG
>NW_024805794.1:0-4331 GCF_019175285.1 Sceloporus undulatus
AATTTTTTGAACTCAGCTCATCAGAATCTTTCCAGTGTGGGCTAAAGTATTTTGTGTGAAAGAAAAAAAGCACACACCCCGTGAATTTTGTTGTATATACCTACTGTATATACTCATGTACAAGTTGACCTCATGTATAAGTCGAGGGAAGGTTTGGGGGTCAAAATCATAGATTTTGATATGACCCATGGATAAGTCTAGGGTAAAACTTAGGGGTATGTAACAAAAGATGTAAAGGAGAAGACACCACTTCCTTCCCTCCTCCTCCTCCTCTGGACCTTTCCCGACCACCTAACACCAGAAAATGGAGTTAAATTGGCTGTTTGGTGGGGAGAGAAGGCTTTAACATCAGTTTGGGAAGGGAGGGGAGTTAAATGCGGTGTTTGTTTGATGTGGGGAGAATTAACTCAATTAACTCACTGCTTTGACAGAAAACCATTCCCATTTAAATTGTTAGGATTTTTCATTTAAGGGACTTCATTTAAGGGAGTGAAGATTCCAGTTTATATGGTTATAAATCAGATGAAAAAATGGATTTAAATTGGGGTGTGTGAAATGTCTGTGTGGTTTATGACACTACCTCTCATTTCAGAGCCACCTTACAAGGCCATTATGATAACTGAATGGGCGGGGAAGATGGAGAGACATTGTGTCTATCAGTCTTATCTTTTGAGCAGAAAACGATGGGCTGTAGAAAGTATGGCAAACAAAAATAAATAGGCTGCTTCTAATGTTATGCTACATATAAGCATGCTATATTGAGAAAGGCCTTAAAGATTTCCGCATGATAATAGGAACTTTGCAATTACCCCCTAATTCCTTGCACAGATTGAAGCCATTCTGATTGACAGACACAAAAATAACCTATTATCAGCTTTTGCTTGCCTTATTAAAGTACAGAGCTGCTGTGTGCTACCACTGGGAGGGAGGGACAGAGGGAGGGAGGGAACGAGCTGATTTTGTTACCTTCTTGCTTTAAAGAAACTTTGATAAATGTCAGAGAGCAGGAATGTGGAACGTTATTAGCAGTAGATGCATCGGCTCTCCTTCTGCGAAGATTTCTGGGGAAATGCAATCAAAGCCATTACCTCACCCAGTCATGTGTCAGCGCATCTGCTGCAGGAACCTAGCCAGGCCATGTTAAGTGCAGACTTACTCTAAAACCCAATCTGTCAGGCTGGCAGAAATGATATTAGCAAAATGGCATTTCAGACACTAGGGATCTCAGCATGCTCGGCAGGAGGAACTAATAGAAAGGAGACGATACCAGCTGTACCCTCTGGGTAGACAGGAGTTCGTTATCAATAACAGGGAAAGCATGGAGGTGGGTGGCACAAAAAGTTGGGCAGGAGGTGCTAAGACAGGAAAGTGTAAGCAGAGTAGGTAAAAGGATTCAGAACTGATGGAGGTTTTCTTCTAGGGAAAATGACTTTTAACATTCCTGTAAAGATACTTTTCAGGGTGGGCTCCAAACTTTTCTGAGGAAGGCTTGAAGACAACATAAAGGAAAGGGTGGTGGTGGTTGGGAAACCATTGGGATAGGAAAATACAAGTCAGGCCAAACTAAAAACACTGAAATGGAAAGGAGGGTTAGGAGTGTGTAGCTCCTCTAGAGGTGAATAGGATTTTGAATTGTCTGTTGAAGTTTGTGTTTCTGGCAAGCAATAGGGAAGTCAGTGTCTTCAAAACAACCAGAAAAGGGGCCAAGACCTAGGGCTGGCCTTATGACAAGTCAGCCATAGACTTGCTCCCTGAGAAAGCAATTGGAAAAAAGCCACTCTCTGTCACAGAAGCAGAGAGAAAACCATTTTCCTTCCCCTGTGGTGCCACCCTTGATACCTTTTCTGGTGCTGCTCAGAATCAATAGATGCAGAGGAGAGATAAAGGGTATAATCCTACAGGAAGCAAGAAAGGGCAAGCAAGCAATAGGCCAGGGATCTCATTAGCAGTGCAGGCAGGGCCTGGCTAAAGGATCCCAGTGAAGCTGAGTTGATGTTTGATGGCTTCCAGATATGGGGGTCAGGCCTTGCTGAAAGGTACTGAGAGAAAGGATTGTGAGTCTGAACTGAAGCATAAGTTGTGCAAATAAGGGAAGAATTGCTGAAACTCAGCAGTAAATAGAACAGGATGGGTAAGAGGTATGAGAGTATATACTCCATTTTTCCAGATTTGTCTGGGAGAGTCCTGAGTAATCTGTCATCACACTTTTTCAAGCACCTTTAAAATGTACCAGTTTTTCTCTCCTCCTCCCACTTTTCCCCTTTGTCCTCAGCTTACTTAATTTGCTGCAAACTCTGTTCAAAGTGCAAAAGTAATTTGTACTCCATTAACTTAGCAGGGGAGGGGAGGGCCCAACTGAGGGTCACCCCTCTTCTGGGGTGTCACCCAGTGTGGTCTGCACCACTGCACCCCCTCCCCTTGGCGACCCCACTGTATCCTTGTACATGTGGAGCTCTCTGCAATAAGGTCTTCCCACTTTTCCTTCTTAGGTATCTTGTCTAACCAGTAGAAGAACAGAGGTGACAGGTTCTGAAACCACAAAAGGCAGAGTGGCCAAAATAACCAATGGGTCACATGAACTTCTCATTACCCAAGGGACTCTCAGGGTTAAAAACATTCAGAAATGTTGCGTTTTCCTCAGATAGCCCCAAATGTTTTCTGGGACATAGGGGCCATTTTGCCACCTATTTTCTCTCCAGGTCATTTCAGGAAGTGAAACAATTGATTTCCTGTTGTGGTCTCTCCTGGGCTTAAAACACCCTTATAGTTGTTGTGTGCCTTCAAGTCATATCTGACTTATGGCAATCCTAAGGCAATCTTTTCACAGGGCATTCTAGGCAAGCTTTGTTCAGAGGGAGTTTGCCTTTGTTTTTCCTCTGAGACTGAGATAGTGGGACTTATCCACTGGGTTTCCATGTGCAAATGGAGGGGGGTGTTTCTATTCAGTCCTAGTGGATTGTGATGACTGAACAGGGATTTGAACTCTGGCCTCTCAGAGTCCTAGTCCAGCACTTTAACCATTAAAACAGCCTGGGAGCTAAAAATGTGGAAAAATGACCTTATGCCCCCAGATTTGCAAGCAAAAATTGATTATTTTTGTAGGGTAGTGCCATGGTCTTCTGGGGAGCTAATACAGAATAGTTACACACCTGTGATGGGAGTCCAAGAGTGAATCCTCCACTCCATGGGAGCAAACCCACCAACCTGCTGGGCATTCCTGGCCATTCTGTAGACATGCACTGTTTAATCTGAACTGCCCCTTCTTCCCATTCACTGCCACTAAGTGATGCCCACTGCCATAACGTTACATATGGTGCTGCGCTGACACTTACCTCTTAACAGCGCTTTACAGACGGGCCCTTTGCAGTGCGCCCACGACGTGCTAGGGTTGCCTCGGGGCGGCGCATGCACATGCCAAGCAACCCTAGCACGTCATGCATGCGCCGCAGTGACAGATACGGAGCGTGTATCTGTCACGTCGCAGCTGCGCAGCTTCCAGATGGAGCTGCGCAGCTGCGACGTAACAGCGCAGTCTTTGGGGCTTTGCAGCACCGCAAGAAGGAGCGACTTTTTGCACTCCTTCTTTGCTGCGCAGCTGCACCGTGAAATTTGTATGCTGCGGCGCAGCTGTGCAGCAAAGAGAAGCACTGAGGAGGCGCCTCTTTTGGGCGGTCTGTAATGCGCCAACATGTTCTTTCTAATTTAGAAAGACCATTCTCTGGAGAAGAAAATTTCTGTGAAATTGCCATGGGGTGGTGTCACAAGGGTCTTCCCGTCAATGCCTCAGAAACATTGGAAGACTCTTCATGAATGACACTTGTCCAACGTCCACCCTTAATACACTTTCCCTAAACATATAAAGGCTAAGATCCCCAGTGTCCTCCTTATAATTTTGATATCTTTGGTGGCATATTTCCTGTGTCTATATGATTGTGAATTCACTCAGGCAGAAGCTTCTCTTGTAACAAACAAACCTTAGCTTTATTTAGTAACATGTACCAAGAATGTAGCTTATGTAGAACAGTTTCACAGATGATATGGTTGCAATGGTTAGAATAAATCAACAGTTGCGGGCAATTCCCCACTCAAATTCTATTCACTAAATTTCCCTGAACAGATCTCTAACGTCACTCATCTGCCTAACTCTCCCTACTTCCTCAATGGAGCTCTAACTCAACATTCCACTGAATTCTTCTAAACTGTTCCCTTCTGCCTCCTAACTGTTGCTCACTCCTCTCTTTCATAGCTACTCCTCCCTTGGCAACCCCTTCCCCACAGCCAGCCTGAACTAGGATTGCCTGTTGGGAAATCAAGTCTGCCCAGTGACTCCG
>NW_024805795.1:0-4329 GCF_019175285.1 Sceloporus undulatus
CTAGTGAGACATCAGAGAGTCCACACAGGAGCAAAGCCATACAAATGCCAGGATTGTGGGAAACGTTTTTCTCAGAAGGCACACCTAGTGAAACATCAGAGAGTCCACACAGGAGAGAAGCCATACAAATGTCAGCATTGTGAGAAATGTTTTTCTCAGCAGTCATACCTAGTGACACACAAGAGAATCCACACAGGAGAGAAGCCCTACAAATGCCAGCATTGTGTTAAATGTTTTTCTTTGAAGTCAGTGCTAGTGAAACATCATAGAGTCCACACAGGAGAGAAGCCCTACAAATGCCAGCATTGTGGGAAATGTTTTTCTTTGAAGTCAGTGCTAGTGAAACATCATAGAGTCCACACAGGAGAGAAGCCATACAAATGCCAGTGTTGTGGAAAATGTTTTTCTTTGAAATCAAATCTGGTGAGACATCAGAGAGTCCACACAGGAGAGAAGCCACACAAATCCCAGAAGTAAACTGACATTATTTTTGTCAAGAATGAATACAGAAACTATATTTTCAATCCAGCAGTGAAAAGGTCCTTATGGTTTTGTTTGTAAGGGTTGTCTATCCATATGTCTGTGGTTTGTCTGTGGATAAGTCTGTTTATGTTTTAAAGTTATATTTTGTTAAGTTTAGGTTTTCATTGCTGTTAGTATAGATCATAGTTTATAAATTTGGAGTATGGTTAAGTGAATGAGGGGTGGGATTGTTGCAGCTGGCTTGAATAGTTTATGAATGTTAGTTTTTGCAATGGGTGGATGTTGGCTGAAGAAATTGGGGCGATATTAACGAAGGGGTTAGTTTCTGGGGGGCAAGGGGGTCTTTGTTACCTAGGGCATAGACTGAGGAATTAGAGATGGGGGCTAGTTTGGAAGAGGTGGTGTATTAGGTTTTGGGGTTTATGTATAGTTTGGCAGTTCTGGCTTAACCACGAATTCCTTGTATGTGTTCTCAATAAAGTTCTTTGCTATTTACACACTGGACTCTTTATGCACAGAAGTTCTGCATTTGCACCATTGACACTTTCTTCTCTCCTCAGCTCTCAGCTCCATTCCCAGCCATAAGAACAGCAGAGGCAAACACACACACACACTGAGAGAGAAAGATCTATATGTACAAAGAAGTGGCGAGTTTCCCAGCCTTTCTCTGCTGAGTACAGCTCCGCAGCTTGGGCTCCATTCCAGAAGGAAGGAAGGGCATACTCCTTCCCTTCTTCCAGAGGCAGACATTATTGTAGAGGCTATAGGTGAGGTGTCCAGTAACTCAGTGAATAAGATCATACTGGATTAATTTGAATCTGTGAGTACTGAGGACGTGGACAAGCTCCTTGGAAGTGTGAAGAAGACACACCTCTCAACCCTTGCCCTTCATGGTTAGCCCTCCAAGGAGGAGATACACTTAGGACTAACCTGAGATGTATCATAGATGCATCTCTTAGGGAGGGCTATTTTCCATCTTGCTTAAAAGAAGCGGTGGTTCAGCGTCTTCTGAAAAAGCCCTCCCTAGATCCCTTGGACATGAATTGCAGATCCATCTTCCATTTCTAAGCAAGATGATTGAGAAGGAACTTCCTCTTCAACTCCAAGCATTCTTGGAAGAATCAGATTATCTAAAACCATTTCAAACTGGCTTCAAGACGGGATACGGAGTCGAGAATGCTATAGTCGCCTTAGTAGATTATCTTTGCTTGAACACCGACAGATGAAGTGTGACCCTGTTGAAGCTTTTGGATCTCTCAGTGGCTTTCAATACCATCGACCATGGTATCATTCTGGAAAGCCTGAGGGAATTGGGGATCAGGGGCAATGCATTGCAGTGGGTCCGGTCCTATCTCTCAAGCAGATTCCAGACAGAGATGCTTGGGGACAGCTGTTCCTTTAAAAGGGAGTTTAAATTTGGCGTTCCTCAGGGCATCATCCTGTCACTAATGCTGTTTAACATCTACATGAAACTGCTGGGAGAGATCATCTGGAGACATGCTATCAGTACGCTGATGACACCCAACTATATCTCTTCATGCCCCTGACCTGTGCATCAACTAAGGAAGGCATCTCCCCTCTGAATGAATTTCTTGGAGCAGTAATGTGCTGGATGAGGAGAAACAGATTACAACTGAATCCAGATAATCCAGGTATGGAGGTTTGTCAACTGGTCCTGGATAGGGTCACACTTCCCCTAAAGGACTGTGTTTGCAGTTTGGGGGAATCCGTTGCTCCAGATATGAGTTCAGATAGATGCGATGGCCAGGAGTGCCTGTTATCAGCTTTGGTTGATATGCCAACTGCGCCCCTTCCTGGAACCTGTAGACCCGAAAACTATCATGCATGCTCTTGTAACCTCACGTCTTGACTTCTGTAATGCGCTCTACCTAAGCTACCCTTGTACCAAGTCTTGAAAATTCATTTAATCCAAAATATGGCTGCCAGAGTAGTCACTGGAAGATCTAGAGGTGACCATATCACACCTATATTACAATCTCTTAATTGGCTGCGTATTAATTTCAGGGCACAGTACAAGGTCTTGGTTATAACCTTACTTACGGGATCGCTTTCTCCCATACAATCCAACCCACACATTGAGGTCCTCTGGTAAAAACCTTGCTACCATTGCCTTCTTCTGAGACTGAGAAAGTGTAACTTACCCAAGGGCAGCCAGTGAGTTTCTATGGCCAAGTGGGGATTTAAACTTTGGTTTCTCAGAGTACTAGGCCAATACTCAAACCACTGTATAATACTTAGTCGTAGGGGCTTCTTTTATGTCCATATTTATTCAGAAGAGCCTTCCTTTGAGGCTGAGAGAGTGTGATATATGCAAGCTCACCCATGGATTTCCAAGGCTGAGTGAGGATTCGAATCCTGGTCTCCTGGTCCTAGTCCAGCCCTCAGTCCATGGCACCATGCTGTTTCTCTTTCAGACCTTTCTTGCTGGCTAGACGTGGCTCCAGCTTAATCCCAGAAGATGGAGTAGTCTGCTTTTCTGCTTAGATAACATAAAATTAGACTGTTTCTGGACCAGCTGTGGAGGCTCCCTGGGATGCCAAAGGGAATTTGTAGAAGTCTGCTTGCAATCTGGGGCTGCTTTGTTTCCCAGCTAATTTCCACAGATGTTTGTCCATGGATTCAAGCATCCAGACCTTGGAAATAGTTTCAAAATTTATCAGTTCCAAAAAGTAACTCCTTTTATTTTATTTTATTTAAGGAACACTATTTTAGTATGCCCTTGTATTTAAGGTACGGTCGGCCCTTCTTATACATGGATTATTTTATTATACACAGATTCAAACATACACGGTTTGAAAATGTTTAAAAAAAGTATAAATTTCAAATATCAGACCTTGATTTTCCATTTTTTATAAGGGACACCATTTTGCTATGTCATTGTATTGAATGGCACTTGAGCATACACAGATTTTGTAATACACAGGGGATCTTGGAACCAAACCCCAGCGTATAACAATTTTAGTATGCATTTTAGTAGACACTATTTTAGTATGCCATTGTAATTAAGGTACGGTCGGCCCTTATTATAGTTCATTGCATTTTTCATCTTTTTCTCCCTTAATCAATTTTCCACAGAAGGACAAAGGCAGGAACAGAAGAAGTCCTCCTAAGGACACTCTGAGGGGCCATCATTGGCTGGAATCCCAGTCCCTCTCACCGTCCCTGGCTGAGATTGGCTGGAATCCCAGTCCTCCCTTCATCCCTGGCCCTGATTGGCTGGAATCCCAGTCCCTCCCACCATCCCTGGCTGTGATTGGCTGGAATCCCAGTCCCTCCCTTCATCCCTGGCCCTGATTGGCTGGAATCCAAGTCCCTCCCACCATCCCTGGCCCTGATTGGCTGGAATCCAAGTCTCTCCCACCATCCCTGGCCCTGATTGGCTGGGAGGGGAAGCAAGGGCAAGATGGCAGGGACCATGGATCAACTAATCACTGAATGACAGAGGATTGCACATAACTGACCCCCATTGCATCCCAGTATGTCAGATTCCCAATAGCTTCACTATAACAAAGGAGGGCTGGACATTAACTGTCCCAGGCCTTCCTTCCTCCATTTTCTTCCATGAAGGAGGAACTGAGGGTAGTTTCTCCTCTCTTCCTTCCTTTGGAGGCCATCTTGGTTCTTTGCACACCTGTAGAAAGTTCAAATGGAGGTGTTTTACATGTGCAACATTTATGCAGTCTTTCATGGACCACCAAAAGTACAATTCAATGGCTCTCAGAGCAAATCAAGCCTCAACCTTCCCTAGAAGACCAAATAAATTGAGTGTATGGGACTATAGGCATAGCTCTAAAATCCCACTCCCAGAATTCCATGCTCTCCCTC
>NW_024805796.1:0-4327 GCF_019175285.1 Sceloporus undulatus
TCCTGACAGTAAGGGCTGTTCGACAGTGGAACACACTTCCTCGGAGTGTAGTGGAGTCTCCCTCCTTGGAGGTCTTCAAACAGAGGCTGGATGGCCATCTGTCGACGATGCTTTGATCTGGATTTCCTGCATGGCAGGGGGTTGGACTGGATGGCCCTTGCGGTCTCTTCCAACTCTATGATTCTATGATTCTATGAAAAGAAAAAAAGATTTTCTAAGAGATACCTTATCCCACTGCTTCCAGTCTTTCCTTGTAATAGGTACCGGCATGTTGACTCAATTCTAGGTTGATCTCTCAGTTCAAGCATGTCAATAGTATAACTTTTTTGGACTATAGAACCCAGAATCCCTTAGCTAGCATGGTCTGCCTGCCTAATTATTTGCACACATAAACATGTGCACACACACAAGAGAGAGAGAGAGAGAGGCCAGCTGCAAGAACTGGTATTCTCATTGTGTTGTGAGAATATCTTTACAGTTTGAGATTACTCCAGTAAGCGCCTCCTGGAATAGGTTTTGTGAAAGTATCATAAGAATAGTTTCCCTTGGTAAACTTGACATTGAAATGTGCTGGGAATACCTTGGGAACAATAATTTTTGTGTGCTTCTGTTGTAATTCTTATTTGATTCCTTGTTTCTGCACAACAACCAGATGAAACATCAATACAGTAAACTATGCCTCTCAGGCTTTTGCAATATGTTGGTCTTCTATAATAGTAATTTGGGAGACACTCAGCAGACAGATGTATGGTACTTAGAAGCACTAAGGTTTTTAAAAATGAACACTACACTGCCATAAAAGCAACTCTTATTTCAGAATTGATCCATCTACCATCTATTTAAACCTGGTTGAAGGATGAGAGAGAGAGGAAGAAAAAAATGCACTGGAACGTCAACACTGGAGTACCTTCTCTGGATGGTTGTGGTTCTAATGGAGTGTTGTTGTTTTTCATCTGGGAAAAAAAATCTAGGGCTGTAGGGTTACCAGATCTCATTGCGTTGCAATGAGTCCCCAGTTTTCATGGGTCACTTTTGGGCTACTAGTGGGAGCTCAAATTCTTTTTTTGTCGGGTCAGCTCTGTGCAAAAGACAATGCTGCATGGAAACTCATTCAGGAAACCTGCTAGCTGGATGCTAGTTTGTTGCACTTTGGAAAGGTTAATTGGTTTAAATCAAGTGTTTCAGTTTGCAAGAATTCTTAATTTCCAGCCAGGAATAAAAACTTTCCATCTTTCTGTATCTCTGTATGTGCTTGAATAACAAGTTATGAGCAACTGTGGGTGCTGCTTAGTGCATAATGCTTAAAGATACCACTAGGCCTTGTTCCCATAACATCACCAGGAGGCTATGCCAAGGTCTCAGGTATTGGCCCAGAAATCTCAAGGTTTAGGATGAGCCTGATCTGGCAACACTATCTCTCACCAAGACGTTCTTATTGGGAGAAGAAAACCAACAGAAGAGGCCTCAGTATGTCTCCTTTCACCCTAATGGGCCCACTACAGCCCCCCCCCCCATCCACTGATTTTACATCCATGGATTCAACCACCCATAGCTTGAAAATATTTTTAAAATATATAAATTCCAAAAAGCAAACCTCATTTCTAACATTTTATATATAAGGGACACCATTTTACTATGCTATTGCATTTAATGGGACTTGAGCATCCATAGATTTTGGTATCCCTGGGTGGGGGGGGAGACTCCTAGAACCCAAACCCAGTAGGTACCAAGAGCCTACTGTACTATGTTTGTGTTATTTGTTAGGCTGGCCATTCCTATTTTATGCGGCTGAGAAGCAGATTAAGGTAGAAAGAGGTAAAAACTCAGTATCTTCCCTCCCCTTTTCTTTGGAGAAAGATTCCCAGTGATTGGAGTTTATCACACAGGGGATAAACGAGGGTTTAAACTAGAAAAACCCAGATGATTTTCACACTACGTCATTGTTAAATTTGTGTTAACCCAAAAGGAAAGTGGACAGAAAGTAGACAAAAGCCACTCCATTTTACTTTAGGAAAATCTTGAAAGTAAAAAGGAGTGGCTTTTGTTTACTTTCCCTTCAGGTCAAGATAAGCTTAACAATGGCGTGTATGAAAATCAACCCACTTTTGCAGGTTTTTTCTAGCTTTTAAATCCTGTTTCTGCACAGGATTTCCCCTGTGTGAGAAACTCCATTGTTTGGCTTCCCTTCCTCACTAGATCCCTTCTGGCCTTAGAGTTCCCCTGAGCTCCTTGGGCAGTAGGGTGAAAACTCATTGCAAAAAATGCTGGGATTTTTGTGAAGTCTTAGACAAACTATCATGGGTAGTGACTGGCTTTGAAAAAATAAATGTAATGTATTACCAAGCTCAAGAGCATCAGAAGAACACCAGGGCAATCTTTAGGTTGTAGAAGGCTTTTCAAGATGGTTTTGAGTACATGTTGGATTATCTAGCTGACCTGCAGTACAAATAGTAAATATTATTTATTCCTTTTGTGAAATTTGCAGTGATTATCAACTGGTAACAGAAATGCATTTTGGGAGAAAATTGAAGCAATCAATAGTTTCTTTTTAACATGACTCTAAAATCAATCTGAATTGTTTTATAAATATGCCTTATATGCAGAGTGTTCTTGAGGGCTTAGTTTTTCTTTTCTTTTTTTTACATAAAGAATGTATTGGTCTTTTAAGGACGAGACAAGTTAACACAATGAATTTTCATTTGTGCTATTTTATTAGTGTCGCATGAAATTACAACCTATTATTGACTTCTTCAAGAATATTTTTACCCAAAGAGCCACATTTTAACATGCACAAATCAGAATCAATATCGTTTATGCATTCGGTTTTTTTTTCTTTTTGCAAAAATGCTACGAAGCAATATTCAACAGAAATCCCATGACCATATTTATGTAGTGGTGTTGTTTGAAGTCACATTGTAGTCAGATTATAGCTTACCTTTGATTTAATTACAAGAGAGAGATAGATAGAGAGAGAGAGATTGTTATTTGCATTGTTGTTTTCCATCCCACATGTGTTATTTATGGATGAAATTTAACTTGTTTACTCACCCTTTGAGAATGAGAAAGTCAGGGTCTGTGCCATTTTTGCTGACTTCAGTGGCTTAGTTTCTTTAACCATTCTTTCCCATTAGAGATCACATCAAGTTTAAAGGCTGTAATCTGAACCCTTATGGCTTTAGTGGATACTTAAGAGGAGTCATTGATACACTTTGAAGCCAAGATACTTGAACAGCATTAGCAACAGCAGCATCCAGCCATTAGGCCATTAGGATCGTTTGTCAAGGCACTAAAATTGAATAAAGGGTCTCTGGCAATACCTCAGTTCAATTCTGTAAGTTTAATGGCAAGGCAAGTTTCTCTTTTCAATCAGCCCCTTGCATATATCATAACTTTATTTGTTTCACATATCATCAAATGTGTGTGTGTGCGCGCGCATGCGTACGTACATGTATCACCAAGTTGCCTGTCGATTTATGGCGACCCCCACGAATTTTACTAGGGCACAGATGAAAAAACGAGACAGCAGATATTGAAAATATTTAAGTTGGAAAAAAGTCACAGAATTTTTTAAAAGGAGAGTTAAAAGTGGTATGACTGTCCCATGGTATGTAGCTCCAAATGTTTTTATATGACTTATGTGTAAAAGCATAGCAATGAACTCAGCTGGAGAAGCAGGCCTGAGCATTCATGAGATGATCCTAAAAGTATCAAGTGCACATTATTTGCCTGACATTTTAAGCAGAACCCATGCTTTGCTTATCGGCTTGCTTACATTTTGTGGGGTGCAATTTGAGTTTCCCAGGGTGTTAACCCTTTTAAAGGGAAACAAAGATATACAGGTTAAACTTATTAGAGTTCAGCTTTCATCAGCAGAACAGCAAAAGTGTGGGTCAGATTATTATTTTAAATCTGTCTTCTTAAAGAATAAAGACTTACTCCAAAAAACAACAAACATACAGTTTATAGTTTAAAAACAAATAATAATAACTTTAATAAATACATACATAACAAATTAAATCTTATTTTAACTGGTGATGATTCGGGTAAAGCAGGAAGAGATTTTTAACCTCACTCAGAAGAGACTGACCTGGTACAAATGGGCACTTTGCGGCATCTTCACCACGAACTAGACCTAGATGAGGCTGGGCATTTACATGCCCAGCAGCCCTAGTCTGCAAAGAGGCCACCATCATCTCTCACTGCCGTCCACACAAAAGGGGGCATGATGGTGTGAGCATCACGCAGTGCCCAAACAGTGCTGGCAGAAAATGATGTGAATGAGGTGTGTGCGCATGCGCCAATCACACCTCTTCCAGGATTTTTTTTT
>NW_024805797.1:0-4326 GCF_019175285.1 Sceloporus undulatus
TGTCAGTTCTCAACTGTCACTGAGGGAGAGAGAGACAGTTGGTGCCTCAGAGTGGGCTGTGTCTGATACTGGGAGGCAGTGAGATGGTTGTGTGTTAATGTGACTGCCTCAGAGGTTGTGTTATTGTTGGCTGGTGTAAATATTGTGTATTAGAGACGGATGTCCAATACACTGTGTATATATATATATATATATTGTAAATACTGCAAAGGAAGATTAAAGCCCTCGTTTAGAGTGAAGACTTGTAAGAGTCATTATTAGTTGAAGACATCTTCACAGATTTCTTCTTCTTGGCGTCCTGTCAACATGGTTGAACTCTGCAGGTGGTCATGGTGGACACTGCACGTCATTTCCATAGGTCCCAACATGAGTTATGGGCGCAGCACACAGGCCACAACACTGAGATCCTCAGGAGAGGCCCTTCTCTCTGTCCCACCCCCCATCACAAGTACAGTTGGTGGGGACATGAGAGAGGACCTTTTCTGTGGTTGCCCCTAGACTCTGGAACAATACACAGATTAACATGGAAATCACCCCTCCCTACCCAGGGTCACACACTCTCTTCCATGCCATTTTTCTCTGAAGATGCCAGCCACAGATGCTAGCAAAACATTAGAAATAAACTCTTCTAGAACATGGCCACATAGTCCAAAAACCAACAAAAAAACAATGGATGCCAGTCATGAAAGCCTTCGACCTCACATTAAGGAGTTTATCAGATTGGCTTTGCTCCCATGATAGATGAGAGATGTAATTTGAAGAAGATGGATTTTATTGCATTTCCCCATTGTACTCCCTGGCAATGAGGAAATGTGATAAGATCCACCTTCTTAAAGGCCTTCTTAAAGTGCACCATATACACATTCCCTAACCCTAATACATGCTGGTGGTGCAAAAATGGCGGCACCCTGTGTACACAGGCGCCGCCATTATGACATCACACACGCGCTGCGTCCAAATGGCACAGTGCATGTGTGATGAAAAAGGTGGGTTTTCTTCTCCATGTGCTTGGGTGAGATCTAAACTTAGACTTTGCGCTATTGCTTTCTGGGAATCACTGCTGGGAGGAACCAGAACCCTAATTTTAATTTTTCTTGTATTGTCAAGGAGGTTTTGGAGACTAGGGAAGAAGCTGACCTGAGAACATTGTTGGAGGTTGGCTCTTTAATTTTTTCACTTTTCTTTTCCTTTTCTTTCCTTAAGGGGCTAGTGGGGACTTTTCCTCAGAGGATGTCAGTCAGAGACTCGCTTCTTGAAGGAGCTAGTAGCCAGGAGCTCTCTACATAACTATAGGCCCAGTGACTTGAATTCAGAATAAAACTGGGCCAAAGCTAACAAAATGTAATTCAAATCGGAGAAATGTAAGGTACTGCACTTAGGGCAGAAAAATAAAATGCACAGATATAGGATGGGGGACACCTCAGTGAATGAGACTACATGTGAAAGGGATCTAGTAGTCCAAAGTTGAACATGAGTCAACAGTGCGATGCAGAAGCTAAAAAAGTCATTGCAATTTTAGGCTGCATCAATAGAAGAATAGTGTCTAGATCAAGAGAAGTAATAGTGCCACTATCTTCTGCTTTGGTCAGGCTTCACTTGTAATACTATGTTTAGTTTTGGCACCACTATTCAAAAAGGATGTGGAGAAACTGGAGCGTGTCCAAAGGAGGGCAACTAAGATGTTGAAGGGTCTGGAAACCATGCCCTATGAGCAACGCCTTAGAGAGCTGGGGATGTTTAGCCTGGAGAAGAGAAAGTTAAGAGGTGATATGATAGCCCTTTTTAAATATTTAAATGGATGTCATATTGAGGAGGAAGGAAGCTTGTTTTCTGCTGGTCCAGAGTCTAGAATGCGGAACAATGGACACAAACTGCTGGAAAAGAGATTCCACCTCAACATTACTTCCTGACAGTAAGGGCTGTTTGACAGTGGAACACACTCCCTCGGATTATAGTGGAGTCTCCTTCCTTAGAGATCTTTAGAAGTTCCTTAGAGATGGCTGGATGGCCATCTGTCAGGGATGCTTTGATTGAGAGTTCCTGCATGGCAGGGGGGTTGGACTGGATGGCCTTTGTGTTCTTTTCCAACTCTGTGATTCTATGATGTCTTTGCACCGCCCCAGGCTGCTTATGGTGGCCCTTGATGCAGCACGGGAAGGTGCTCCAAAACAGAGCTCCTTCTGGGCTCATGCCTCATTCCTGCAGCCACCAAACAGCTGTGGGAACACTGCCAGGGAGAAAGAGGCCAACGGCCACAGGGAAGCGGCATTCTCCATGGCCTGGAAAAGCGCCAGATTGGGCCTCTGGGTTGCTGGTGGGGCTGCCCTGGCCCCAATCCTCTGCAGAAATAGGCAGGTGCGGACCACCCCTTTACCACGGTCTGTACTGGCCCAAAGTTACACCCCACGTCTATTGCAGGAGCAAAGCCAAAGTGATAAACTCTTTCTTCCCAGTTAAGTGTCTTTTAAACAACAAGGACAACAACAACTACTAATCATTCTCATCACCTTGTCCCGAGTCTGGGACTCAAGACAGTTTAGCAAAGTTAAAAAAGGATTAGCTGAAAGATTTATAGATATATCTTTTTAAAAAACCTTGAGAACATTATGATGAGAACATAAGAACCTTATGACGAAGCCAATAACTCTATTCCTCACTATAAATGATGCTGTGACTTTGTGCTAATTCTCAGCAACTATTGCTGCAGCAACAGAAGCCAGTCTGGTCCTGTATCTTAATGGCAACTGGGATGGGAATTGCATCTGCCTGAAATGTCAATGAGAATACTAGAATGGAAGGTTACATAGACTGAAAAGGAAGACACTGTTGAGAAGTCCCTTCCTTGTGGGATTGCTTACTTGCTTGCAATTCATCTCCTCCTCAAATAATGTGGGGATCCATTTGGAGAAAATAGGCACAACTTTAGGAAAGTTATTTCTCCTTCCTTCCCCCCCCCCCCCCAAGGATGGACCACATCTCCTAGAATCCCCATCCAGCACAGCCACTGAGATATGTTGATTGATTGATTGATTGAAATTTTATTTATATACCGCCATTCCTGTGATCACGGCGGTTTACAAAACAATAGTAGAAATACATTACAGGACAAGCTACAGATTATAAATCAGAATTAACAGCAAAAAAATCCCTCATATAAAACCATACACTACTATACATCATTAAAATCAGTCGTTAAATCCAATCAAAATCGATAAAACAGTCTAAAAATACGATACACAATACACAGGAGAAAAAAACAATCAGGACCTGTGGGGGAAGGCTTGACAAAATAAGTAGGTCTTAAGGTTTTTCTTGAATGACTCCAAGGAGGGGGCTAAACGGAGCTCCTCAGGGAGAGCGTTCCAAAACTGCGTGGCCACAGCAGAAAAAGCCCTTTGCGCAGTCACTGCGTATCTCGTCTTGGTAACACTCAGAAGTTTTTTCCCACCTGACCTGAGAGTGCGGGGCGGATTGTATGGAGAGAGGCGGTCCTCCAAGTACTCTGGGCCCAAGCCATTTATGGCTTTATAGGTAACAACCAACACCTTGTATTGGGCCCAGAAGCGGATTGGTAGCCAATGCCCTGGAGCTACCAGTGACCAGCCTAGTGGCCATATTTTGAACCAACTGCAGCTTCCGAGTTTGGTACAAGGGTTGCCCCATGTAGAGCGCATTACAGAAATCGAGTCGAGAGGTTACCAGTGCATGTACCACTGTTTCAAGGTCCCCCCCGGTCCAGGTAAGGGCGCAGTTGGCGTATCAGCCGAAGCTGATAACAGGTGCTTCTAACTGTCGCATCCACCTGAGAAGTCAGGTGAAGCGACGAATCAAGAAGCCCCCCCAAACTGCGAACGGAGACCCCATTCAGGACAGGTGGACAAACCTCCTTCCCAGGACCGGGAGAACCTATCACAAGTACTTCCGTTTTCTCTGGATTCAGGCTGAGTCTATTTTCCCTCATCCAGCCCATTACCTACTCCAGATAGGCATTGAGCGGAGAGATGCCATCTCTAGTCACTGCATCAGTCGGAGACACAGAGAAGACTATTTGGGTGTCATCAGCGTACTGGTAACACCGCGCCCCGTGTCTCCGGATGATCTCTCCCAGCGGCTTCATGTAAATGTTAAATAGCATAGGGGACAAAATCGCTCCCTGAGGGACCCCAAATGTAAGGGCCCTCTTGTCGGAGCGACAGTCCCCCAGCTCCACCATCTGGAATCTACCCGAGAGGTAGGAACGGAACCATTGCAAAGCAGTGCCCCCAATACCCAACTCTCCCAGGCGATCCAGAAGGATACCATGGTCGATGGTATCGAAGGCCGCAG
>NW_024805798.1:0-4326 GCF_019175285.1 Sceloporus undulatus
TTTTGAAGATGTTTCATCATTGGAACATGTCACCAAATAAGATGAATTTGATATATAAGATAGGAAACGCAAGATGCTGGAAATGTCAGAAACCCGATGCCATCTTTTTTCTTATGTGGTGGAATTGCAAATATGCCTGTCAATATTGGAAAGAAATCTATGCATTGATGTCGGAAATGCTTCAAATCTCAATCCCTTATGACCCTTTCCTCTACCTTTTAAATATGACAACCATAATAATAGATAAAGATATAGAAAAGAGATATAGAAGAATAATCTTATACATGGTAACTTCAGCAAGAATCATATATGCCAAACAATGGAAAAAACCTACAATACTTACAAAAGAGGAATGGCTTCAAAAATTGCTTGAAGCAATGGAAATGGATATCCTAACCGCTTGACTAAAGAATGCCCAAAGAGAGGCAATAAACGAAAGGAAAAGGAATGGCTATGTGTAGAAAAATATATGGAGAAAAATAAATAAGTATGTAAATATAATAGAAATGTTAGAAAGATTATGAATATTAACTTTTCTTAATATAGGTAATTATGTTATAGATACAATTTCACATTGATAAATAGTTAAGAGGAATTTGCAGGCTGAGGACTCTTTTACTCTCCTTTTATTTCTTCACTTCTTTTGCTACAAGGACATTTAAGATAAATACGCATCAGATAAGAGGAAACAAATGGATAAAAAACAACAACAAGAGGGTTAAGACACTTGATGTAAGCTTTGGTTTAGCATCTAGAATATGACTAATAGATAATGGAAAGCTATTATGGTGGGTTACAGACCACCCGTTTGGGGCGGCCTGCACCCGCCCCTTAACCCAGTGTATCAGGGCCTCAGCTGCCAGACCGGCAGCCTCCGAGGCCCCGATCCACCACTTTGCAGGCTGCGGGGAAGTGGCAAAAGGCCGCTTCCCCACAGCCCGGAAAGGGGTGTCCTTGGGGCTTCAATCCCCAAGTACACCCTGCGGCGGCAGGGAGGAGGAGAAAGGGGCCCCTTTCTCCCTTGCGTCACTGGGCGCAGCCGTCTGAAGGCTGCGCCCAGCGAGGCAAAGCAGGAAGGAGCTCTGAAACGGAGCTCCTTCCGGGGTCGCGCAAAGGGCGCACTATGCACCGTGGCACAGCCTCAATACGTCACAACCATGCACCTTGTTTGGAGGCGGTGCGGTCGTGACGTATTGATGGCGGCGGCTGTGTGGAACATTTTGTGCGTGCGGAGCGCGTACTAGGGTTAGGGGGTGCAGAAGCATGACCCCTTCCTAACCCCAGTACGCGCTCCGTGCATACTATATTGCCCATTTGTAACGGGCCTATGTTGTTGTTTTTTTCATTTTGTTTGTGATGTCCTTTTTGTTACGTTTTTGTACTTTGTATTTTGTGTATATATATATGTATGTTATGTTTTTTTAGCATATGTGTTTTATAAATTAAAAAAAACCAATATATGTGTGTGTGTGTGTGTGTGTGTGTGTATATATATATATATATATCCCCATCAATCCCAATCTAGTATGATACCCTGTGAAAATATAATAAGCATAAACCTGTAACAACATAATGCAATATAAAAATACCAATAACTCTCTAGGTTCCTCTTCCTTTTACAGAGACCAGTGTTTTAAACTCAAGCCTCTATTAGAAGGTTGATTCCCTCACATTCCAATCCTAGCAAAGAAGCACATTCTTTAGCCATGATCTCTCTACCACTTTCTAGTATCTTCTATTAAAGCAAAGATTAAAACATATTATTTTAACCCACCATAAATCCCATCTATCTTAACTCTAACCTAAACCTAAACCTATAACCTTATGGCATGAATCCCTAAATGAATAAATGAATGAATAAAGGGATTCATTACATATTGTGACTTCAGGCTGGTGCTCTTTACGTGAATGAGACTGGCCCATTGCAACCTCAGGCTGATGCTCCTTGCCTCCAGCAATGAGATGGGACCATTGTGAATTTAGGCTAATGCTGCTTACCTGAAGGTTTGAGACGTGACCATTGGAACCTGAGGCTGATGCTGCTTGCCTGAAACACTGAGACTGGCCCATTGTGATCTCAGGCCAATGCTCCTTGCCTGAAGGATTCAGACTGGCCCAATTTGAACTCAGGCTCATGCTCCCTGCCTGAAGGATTGAAACTGGCCCATTGTGATCTCAGCCTGAGTTTTCTTGCCTAATGAATTGAGACAGTACTATTGTGACTTCAGGGTGGTGCTCTTTACCTGAAAGATTGAGACTGGCCCATTGCAACCTCAGGCAGATGCTCCTTGACTGAACGATTGAGATGGGAGAATTGTCACTTCAAACTGGTGGTGTGTCCCTGAAGGATTGAGAAAGGTCCATTGCATGTCAGAACTAGTGTAAAAGAGTTATTTCATAAAGGGTAAAAATATTAGGGTTTGGCTATTAAAGTAGGAGTTACGGTTGGAGTTCATAGTAGGTAGTGTAGAGTGATGGGTTATAGAAAATACGTAACCGAAAATGATAGAAGGGCAGATGGAGTGGCTTTTAGATGAAGGAGGGGGTTTGGAGAGGGGCTGGGGTTGCAGCTGGAGATGGTTATCAAGGAGGAGTGAAGCTGGCTTGGGAACACCGCTCTTCAAGGTGAGGATGTCTGGGAGGAGGGAAGGGAAGTATACACAACCTTTGTATCTATGCAACCTCCACTTGTGTTGCTTTAGCTTGGAAATTGGGGGCTGGCTTAGGGAGGGGTTGAGTGGGTTAAGAAGAGAGCAAGTTCCTTTGGACTTCAGACTTTGCAAAAAGGTGTTAATGGATGTTTCTACCTGGATTCATCAATAAAGCTTCTTTTGTTTCAAATGAGTTTCATTTTTTGAGCACAGGACTGACTCCAGATCTCACCGTTTGTAAAGTCTCACAGTTTTAACTCCAATGGAGACTCAGGAACAAGAAGAGTTCTTGGGGAACCCGGTGGTTCTGGAGAGTCCAGTGGTGGAGGAGCAGGGGCCTTCTTCAGAGGAACTAGGGGCCAAGCCCAAGGCTGGGAAACCTCCTGAAGCTCACACCATCCAGGCCACCACTGGTGGATTTGGGTTTCCGGCCCCAGACTGGGAAAGGAAGGCCGTCGGGGGGCAGAGTGACAGCCTGGGACCTGGCAGTGGGAGAGTCGCTTGATAGCCGCCCCAGGACAGAAGAACCCCAGGTAGACGTTTATCGAATGGAGGAAGACATAAAGGAATTAAAGGACCTTATGAAGTGGATAGTGCCCAAGTTAAAGATGCGGAGGAGGAAGATGTCAGAGGCGAACCAAGGGCAGCTGATGCTCCTTGCCTGAAGCATTGAGACTGTCCGATTATCTTAAGTTTCCAAATCCTTCACCATTTTAGTCACCCCCTTTGGACGTGCTCCAGTTTCTCAACAACAGACTTCCGGTGGTATGGTGACCGAAGTATCCCCCTCGATAAGGGGAATCCAGAGGCGCCCACATTGCACTCCAGGGACTCCCCAGAGCCCGATTCATAAGCTGACAGAAAGACAAAAAGAAGAAGGGAAGGTAACGAATCGGAGCAGCAAGGAGCCCGGGAGGCGCGGGTGTGCTTGAAGCTGGCGGAAGCCTTAGCGGTACGAGCGAGCCTACCACGTGCAGAGATTTTACTTAGAGGAATTCAAGAAGAACGCATTCCTCTAAGTAAAATCTCTGCACTATTCTTTATTGTGACTGCTGCATTTTGCTTCCACCAATGTGTGTGCGTTTATAAGGACGGAAAACCCAGCTCCCTGTTACATCTGGGAAAGGCTTGCGCCTATTAATAAGGGAACAGATAAAGAAAGAGATCCCTTTCCTTGAAAAGTATTTTCTACATCCTTTTTCTTCCTTTTTTGGTGCCCAATTTGACTGTGTTTAGAAGATTGTCCGGAGTAAAATAAGGATTATTGTAAGAGGGAACCTTTGATTTGGGTGGTGAAGGAGCCTTGAAAAGGGATTTAAGGTGGAATTATTTCAAAGCTTTAAATAAAAGAACAACGACATTGGTGTCAAGACTTCAACAAAAAAAAAAAGCAAGGATTTAAAAGCTCCACTTTGAAGAAGCCAAGAAAGAAAGCAGAGCAGATCCAAATTATAGGAAGGACATTCTGAATTGGTTAACCTTGTATTCTAATTGGACTAATTGATAATATAACAGTTTGTTTCTGAGGGGGTGTGAGGGAAGTAAGAAACTGAAATTGATAATTTTTACATTTGTTGCTATTGGAAAATATTGGAAATCAAGTAACCCTGACAGTTAATGTCTGTAATGTTTTGTAACCTTTTCTGTTTAGTAAAGCTGGTTGCAGCAGTGAAGA
>NW_024805799.1:0-4326 GCF_019175285.1 Sceloporus undulatus
TATTATATTTCTTGTGACTATATATCCCATGTGGCTTTTTCCTGACAATCCCCTCCGAAATAGAATATTGTATGTGAATTATATTGTCATTCCAATCAACTGAGACAATCTTTCATGTTTTTCAACTGTTAAAGCCTTTGTAAAAATGTCTGCTATGTTGTGTTGTGTCTCTATGTACTTTAACTCTATTTCTCCTTTCTGGACCATTTCTCTTACGTTCTGGTATCTTACACCTACGTACTTCGTTCTGTTTTTCAGACTTTCTGTTTCTGCCATTGCTATACAGGACTGCGAATCTTCATGAATTTCTACAGGAATTTTAAAGCTTTCATTCAAATCAATCAATAATTGTTCAATCCACTGTACCTCATTTGTGATTTCATTCAAAGCTGCGAACTCAGCCTCACTAGTGCTCAATGCTACGTTTGTCTGTTTTCTACTTCTCCACACAATGGGACTTTCGCTGTATCTTATAATCATTCCAGATTCTGACTTTTTGTCTCCTGATTCCGAAGCATATGAACTATCTACATAACATTCCAAATCAGCATTGCTTTTTCTAATTATCAACTTCTTGTCTATGGTTCCTTTCAGATACCTAATTAAATGTTTCACTGCTATCCAATCCTCAATTCTCGGGTCGTTCACTCTTCTTGCCAAAACATGAACCGGGTACGAGATATCTGGTCTGGTATGGCTAGAAATAAACTGTAAAGATCCAATAACACTTCTAAACAATCTTTTATCCTCAAAAGCTCTTGTAACTTCCTCTGACACAAAACTTGTAGTCATCGGAGTTTTCACAACCTTTGCACTCTGTAAACCACATTTCTCAATTAACCTTTCAATTTTCTTGCTTTGACTCAGCAAACAATGCCCTTCTTCAGTCCATTCTACATTTATCCCTAAATAAGACTTCAACATACCTAAATCTTTCAACACAAATTTCTTTGACAATTCATTTTTCACCAACTCAATTTCTTTCTTTGATTTGGCTGCAACGCACAAATCGTCCACATAGATCAACAAAATTACATCTCCTTTCGTGTATACACAAGCATCTGCTACACTTCTCTTGTAACCTAACTTCTCCAATTCATCATTGATACATAAATTCCAAGCTCTTGCACTTTGCTTGAGACCGTACAATGCTTTCTTCAACCTGTATACATTCTGACTACCTCCTACTTCAAAACCTTGAGGTTGCTCCATGAAAATTTCTTCTTCTAATTTGGCATTTAAATAAGCCGTCTCAAAATCAAAATGCTCTACTATCAGGTCTCTCTTTCCTGCAATTGCTAATACCATTCTTAAACTCTCTGCTTTTGCGGTTGGAGAAAAAGTTTTGTCATAATTTTCAAACTGTTCCTGTGAAAAGCCTTTTGCTACCAACCTTGCCTTATACTTCACACTACCATCAGGCATGTCTTTCCTTTTATAAACCCACTTGCAACCAATGACTTTTCTATCCTTGGGTCTTTCTACTATTTCAAAAACATCTTTCCTTTCTAAGCAATCAAATTCACACTCCATTGCTTCACACCATTTCTCCTGTTCCTCTCTAGGAAAATTTTCTATCTCAGCAAAACTTTCTGGTTCTTCAAAAACTAAACAAGCTTTTGCATTGGTCACCACAAATCTGTCAGGAGATTTTCTAGTTCTTTGACTACGTCTAGGTACTAACTCTGTTGTTCTGCCTCTCTCTTCCTCATCTCTGTCTACACTGGAAGTTGTGGCTTTCTTACTGAATCTCTTGTCCTCTGTCATGCGTGTGGTTTTTGGTCTGGACATTTCACTATCTGAGGAACTATCACTGCTACTTGTGGATGGTTCTTCTGGTTTTGCTATAACCCCTCCATTTCCTGGAGATGCTTGGCTTTGGGTCTGAGTCTCTGCCTCACTTGAGTTGCCTAACTTCACAAACACTTCCTTATTTGCATGGAGTTTTTCCCAACCAGCATATCTTTCAAAATTGGCAGATCTTGAATGTCTCACTTCTTTTCCTCCCAAATAGAATTTGTAACTGTTTCCAGAATACCCCAAAAACATCATTCTTCTACTCTTGGGTTCACCTTTGTTTCTAAAGCATGCAGGTGTGTACACATATGCATATTGACCAAAGATTCTTAGGTATTTAAAATTAGGAATTCTACCATATAGAACTCTATAAGGAATATCATCTATTACTGAATGATAGAGTCTATTGGTAATGTGTACTGCTGTCAAAACAGCTTCACCCCAAAAATTATCACTTACACCCGTGTCAGCCATCATACAAGCAGTTAACTTTTTGATTTCTTGAATCTTTCTCTCTGCAAGCCCATCCTCACTAGGACATGCAGGATTTGTTGTGTGGTGTGTTATGCCAACCTTTTGGAACCAATAAAACAATTCATTAGATAAGAATTCCCCGCCTCTATCAGTTATAATTGTGTCTACTCTGAAATCAAATTTTCTTTCAACCATTCTTATCCAAGATTTTAAGCTTTGCCCAGCGTCTGACTTATTTTTCAGTATTCTGACAAATGTAAATCTAGTGTATCTGTCTACAATTACCAAATAATACTTGCATCCTCCTATAGATAAACAGCTTGCTTGGGCAACGTCAGCATGTACAAATTCAAAAGGTCTTCGTGCAATTCTTTTTGTCTTTTTTGCTACAGGATATGACTTAATTTTCACTTGACTACAAATGGTACAATCCAAATGATTTTTACAGTCTGCCACTCTCAGATCAGGGCACATACTGATTAGGTTCTTTAAGCATTTAAAGCTTGCATGGCCAAATTTTCTATGTAATTCATGTATACAATCCTTGTGTAACGGAACATTATCAACATTGTTTACATTTTCTAATTTGTAACTATCAAGACTTTCCTCTAGGAAATAAAGCTTATTTTTCTTTAGCCCTATTCTGCAAAGCTCACCATTTAACTTTATCTTGCAAAGATTCTTTTCAAAAATTACAGTGTAGTCCTGGTCTGTTAATCTACTGACTGATAATAAATTGTTTTCCAACTCTCTCACATGTAGCACATTATTAAACTCTTGTTTTAACCCCGGAATGTAAACAGATCCCATTTCTTTAACTGAACTTACTTCATTGCCATTAGCTAGAATTACTGCATTAGTATTGGCAGTTTTCCTATTTTCAATTAACTCAATGTCATTACACATATTACTAGTTGCACCAGAATCTATTAACCATTTAGAATCTTTTCTATGTTTCTCTTTTATCATTGTGGCACGTTCCTTCTTGTTGTAACTGCCCCTGAAAAATGTCGGCTTGTTCTGTCTGTGTTGTTGAAAGTTCCGCGTCTGCAGTCTGTTATCTCTCTGTCTGTACTGGTCAGCAGCCAATTGTTGACAGTTTCTTTGCAAATGTCCTGCCTTTCCACAGTGGTAACAACGTCGTTTTTTCTCTCGCGGGAGCTGCTGCTTGGTGTTCTCTTAACTCAGGAGCCTGGTGCAGTCTTGGTGCTGATTTCTGTGAGTCTTCTTTTTCAGACACTCTTCTCTGATTTTCCTCCAAAATTCTTGCTACTATCAAGTCTCTGCTTAGTTCAGCCTCAGGCAGATTCTGTAGACTGTTAGTGATTGAGTCCCATGAACTGTCTAAAGACTCTATTAGGATGTAACATTGCTGTTCTTTGCTTATTTGGACACCTCTTAATTCTGCTTCCACAAACAGGTTTTGCATTTTCTTTAAATGTTCAATTACACACTGTCCCTTAGTCATCTTTTGTCTATAGATTCTTTTAGACCAAAGCATTTTGGCAAAAGCTGTAGTTGGAGTATGTAGCCTTTCAAGAGTCTCCCAAACTTCTTTTGCGGAGCCCTTATCTCTAACATCGTTTATCATGTCCTCCTCGAGCATCAAATACAAGCATGCTTTTGCCTTGCTATCTCTTTCTTTGGCGGCTGCATTTGCATCGGCTGCTAGCCCCGTCTCGACTGTAGCCCATAAACCTTCTTTAATCAGTAGTGATTGTGCATAAACTTTCCAGGTGGAGTAATTGTGGGAGTTTAACTTGCTAAACTTCAACACTTCCATCTTATCTTGTGCAGTGACTCAATTTGGCAAAGTCCTTCCTGAGTTTGCACAGCTGCCTCGTCTCGGGCTTTTCCAAAACACAAAACACTTCACTCACGAGCTTACCAGTGCAGCGTACACAGCTTGCTCTGATCAGTCGTCCACAAAACTTTCTTTCTCTTCCAGGAAAGTTCAGCTTCTGTGGATGCTGGGTGTTCCAGTAACTGGCTCTGGGCCCGTAACCCTTGTTAGGGATGATGGGAGTTGCAGCTTTTCTCCTGGCTTTCACTCTC
>NW_024805800.1:0-4326 GCF_019175285.1 Sceloporus undulatus
CCACTTGAACTGCCATGGCTCAAGGCTATGGAATTTTGGGAATTGTAGTTTTGTGAGAGCCAGTGTGGTGTAGTGGTTTGAGTGCTGGAGACCAGGGTTGGATCCCCACCTTGGCTATGAAACCCACTGGGTGACCTTGGGCGGTCACACACTCTCAACTTCAGAGGATAGCAAAGGCAAACCCCCTCTCAAGAAACTTGACAAGAAAACCCCATGATTTAGGTTTGCCATAAGTCAGAAATGACTTGAAGGCAAACAACAACAACAACAACAACAACAACAACATTTTGTGAGACACTGAGCCTTTTCTGTCAGAGAGCTCTGGTGCCACAGGCTATAATCCCCAGAACTCCATAGCATGGAGCCATTGCAGTTCAAGTGGTGTCAAAATGGTATATTGCTGCAGTGTGGCTCCTTCCTCCTAGGTCAAAAACACACTGCAGAAACCATCCAGTTTGAGACTGCTTGAACTGCTGTGGCTCAATGCTAGGGAATCCTTGGAACTGCAGTTTTGTAAGACATTAAGCCTTCTCAGTGAGAAAGTTATGGTGCCACAATAAAAATACAATCCCTAAAATTCCCTAGCACTGAGACAGGACAGTTCAAGTGGTCTCGAACTGGATGATTTTTGCAGTGTGTTTTGGACCTCAGTCTCCCATCTCACAAGTTTCTAGGATTTGTGTTTTAAGAATGACACTTAAGAGGAGGCTTGCAGTCGTACAAATTTCAGAAGGATGGTGAAAACAAAACTATCTGTGAGTTTCTTGTTCTATAGGTCCTGTAGCAGTTAAGAGGAGTGGAAGAAAGATTATTTTGTTTAGGGAAGCTTTCCTGCTTACAACCTGATTTCTGATATTTTGATAATGTGTGTTAGTGTGTAGAGCTATTTTAATGATATGTTAGATTATATTTTGCTGCTTTTTGAAGATTTTACATTGCGGGTAGGTTTTTTATCTTTATTTTGGTATGACTTTGTAAAGCAGCATGTAAAACATACGGCACTACATTAATAAACTTTAATAATAAATAAATAATAGTAATAAGAAGTGAATTTTGTTCCAAAACACCCTGCAGAAAGCATCCAGTCTGAGGTGCTTGAACTGCCCTGGCTAAATGCTAGGGAATACTGTGGGGGGGGGGTGTTGTAAGACATTTGGAGCCTTCTCTGTCAGAGAGAGCTCTGGGGCCATAATAAAAAAAATAACAGACCCCAGGATTCGCTAGCACTGTGCCAGAGCAGTTCAACCATTCCCAGACTGCAGACTGAGTGATTTCTACAGTGTGTTTTGGACCTTAGTCTCCCATCTTGCAAGTTTCTAAAATTTGTATTTTAAGAATGAAACTTAGAGGATGCTTGCAGCCATACATGTAGTACCTTTCAGACTCACTGAAAGAAAGAAATTGGCAGCATGAGCTTCCATAGACTTCAGTCTACTTCCTTAGATGCATTCGAGGAAATGCATCTGAGGAAGTAGACTGAAGTTCAGGAAAGCTCATGCTGCCAACCTTTTTCTTTCAGTGTGTCTCAAAGGTACTACATGTATGGCTGCAAGCCTCCTCTAAGTTTCATTTAATCTTTTTTTTAAAATATATTCTTTTAAAATTTTCTTTAAAAACATCACATTTTAACCAAATATTCACTACGTACGTATATGTAAATACATCTAGCTTATGCTTATGATATTGTAACTGTAAGGTATATTTTTTAAAATTTTGATGGCTGTTTCTGTCACAATGATTTGCATGACATTCAGTAGTGATATATGGGAACTGCGATTGATGAGGAACATTAGTGCAAAAAAGCTGCCGTTTTTCTCTGCTTTACGTTCAGTTTGACTTCGCGTTATTTCACTTTGAGGGTCATTTCATCTGATAAACCTCCCGCATTTGCGTTTTTTTAAAAAATTAAATCTCTTTTAAATCCCGTTTTTCTTTGGGATCTCCCTAGCATGATCAACTCCCGAGAGACTTTCTTTTGATTGGGGACACGTGGGGCTGGGAGATCGGTGGGACCGAGTTTTCCTGCTCACCTACATTCCGCTGTGTTTGTTTATGAGGAACATTAGTGCAAAAAACCGAAACAAAACAGATTACTAAAGATTCTGTTTGGTGTGAAATGAAAGGAGGAGGTCAATGTGTGTGAGGGGGGGATGTGATACAATGAGTGACCACATCGGGTGGCACCACCAGCCCTAGGGATGCCACTGCTGGCCTCACTGCCACCAAAAAGGGTGTCCCAGGTGAAAAGAAGGGAAGGAGGAAGAGCAGGAGGAGGAGGAGGAGAGAAGGAGGAGGCGAAGGAGGCTGCTTGGCTCTTTCCCTCCTCCTCCTGCTGTCCTGCTGCCAGCCCCCTTCCCCGCCTCTCCGGTCCCCTCTGCCCCTCCTTCCCCAGCCCCAGAGCCAAGAGAGTCGAAGAAGAAGAAGAAGCAGCAGAGCAGAGGAAGAGGAGAGAGGAGAGAGACTGGGGGCAAAAGAGATCCAGGACCTGCCCAGCCCTTGGCAAGGTAAGCCTTGCTGGCACTGGCCAGGTCTCCTCCTGCTGCTGCTGCTTCTTTGCTGGGATGGAGGCAGGGAGGGAGGGAAGGAAGGGGGGCTGCTGCTCAGGCCAGCTCTGCAGCCCCTGGGACTCTGGGGGGGGCAGGCATGGCTTTGGCTGGCCAGAGGGCTCTGTCCTCCACACAATGGAGGAGCAGACAACACCACTTCTAGGGAGCAAAGCTTCAGAACAGGAGTGGAAATGCCATGGCTTCTTTCTAGTCCACCTCAAGGGGGGGAATAATAATAATAATAATAATAATAATAATAATAATTGTAGGACTTTGCCACATATCAATGCTTTAAAACACTCCCAGGAATAGAAAGTGGTGGCTTTCTTGGTCCTGCTCAAAAAGGGAGGACATTCCAAGAAAGAAAGAAAGAAAGAAAGACTACTGGAGGACTTTGCCACAGGGGAAATGTCAATGTGGGGCTTCTTGGTTCTGATCAAAAGGGAGGACCTTCCAGCGGGGGGGGGGGGGGGGAATGGAGAACTTGGCCACAGAGAAAAAGCTTCCAAAGAGAAATGTCAATTTGTGGCTTCTCAGTTCTGCTCAAAAAGGAGGGCATTTCAGGAAAAAAAATAGAGGACCTTACCACAGATCAAAGCTTAAAAGCACTCGTAGAAATGTCCATCCGTGGCTTCTTAGTCCTGCTCAAAGGGAGACATTTCAGGGGGAAAATGGAGGACTTTACCACATAGAAAAGCTTAAAAGCACTCATAGATACAGAAATTCGTGGCTTTTTGGTCCTGCTCAAAAGGGAGGACGTTCCAGAAAAAATGGAGGACTTTGCCAGATAGAAAAAGCCTCAAAAAGAGAAATGTAAATGCATGGCTTCCTATTAGTTCTGCCCCAAAGAGAAGACTCTGTTCGAGAGAGAAAAAAACATTGTAGGACTTTGCCACATTATAGAAAAAGCTTCCAAAGACCCATAGAAACAATGGCAGTTCGTGGCTTCTTGGTCCTGCTGAAAAGGGAGGACGTTTGGGAACTCCCTCCTGGAGCGAAAGGGGGGGAGTGTTGTAGGACATTGTCCGGGTCAAAAGGAGGGGAAGGAGGGCCAAGGCTGGTCCCTCTGGTCCTGCTCAAAATGGAGGAAATTCTTGTGGGGATTCCTCCTGGGCAGAAGGTGGAAAGGGAGGACCAAGACTGGAGCGCAGGGGGGGGGGGTTCCCCGGCCCAGTGCGGCTGGCGTCTCCGGGGGGGGGCCCTCTTGGAAAGGCTTTCTTTTGGGGGGTGGGCTTCTTCTTCTTCTTCCTGAGAGGGAGGCCCTTGTTTTGACAGCTGGAGGGGGGCGGCCCTACTCTCTGAGACAGAGGGACCCTGGGAGTCTGCCTGAAATGGGGGGAGGCCCTGTGAGTGCTCTCTCTCTCTCTCTTTTGGACGTATGTTTGCCTTGACGAGTGGGAAGAGACCCCCCCAAGGCCATCCAGTCCAACCCCCTGCCTTGCAGGAAAGCACAACCAAAGCACACACACACACACCCCCCATGTTTTTTTGCAGAATAGTTTAAAAAAGCCAACAAACCATTTTTTGGCAGGGACCCTGGAACTGTTTCTAAGATGTGGGGAGGATCAAGACCAGGGGCCTGTGGTGAATTATTTCTGCCCTTGCATGCATGCTTTTCCCCCAAGGCCATCCAGTCCAACCCCCTGCCTTGCAGGAAGACACAACCAAAGCACCCCCCACAGATGGTTTTTGCAGCACAGTACAAACCAAATCAAACCTAACCCCAAAACAACAATTTTGGCAGAGGACTGTTTCTAAGGGGTGGGGAGGCTCAAGATTC
>NW_024805801.1:0-4325 GCF_019175285.1 Sceloporus undulatus
CTCCCTCCCTCCTCTACAGCTTTCCCAAGGGTCATGGAGAGGTATTAATTTATAGACCCATCTGCCTAGGATTTTGGACCTCATTTTTGGGCTTTTTTTTACTTGTAGACAAGTATATACAGTAGATGCTGCAGGCTGCAGGAGTACCATAAAGCCATGCTGGGGCAGAAAAAGCCAGCTTTGTGGTGGTGCAAAAGGAAGAGGTAATTTTCTGCTTCTTTTTCCACTGCCAAAAAGGTGGATTGGGTCTGCAGCATGTGGTTGCTGTGGCCCCAATCTGTCTTTCTCAGGGGCAGCTTTAAGCCGCCCCTTTGGGGTGATCCGTTTTGCCCATTTGTCTTCAACTCTTGATAGTTTTGTCCCTTTGTCAACATGTTCACCTTGTTCTATTAAACCTCAATCCTTCCTTACTCCTTTTATTCAGTATCTCCATTCCTGCTGTCATGCAGCAGAGAGTTTATGGAGGAAGACCAGAGAGTGGGCAGACTATATCCATTATCAGTTTATTCTTTCTTCTTTTTCTTGTGCTATTCCATTGATTAAACAGAAATATTATACCTCATTAATTAATGTTAACGAACTACAACCTCAGCATCTCTTTGCAACATTTAAGTCTTTGTTAAAGCTCTCTCCTACATCTCTCCCTCCATCATTTTCTGCCAATGGCATTGCAATCTTCTTTAATAATAAAATCAGAACCATCCACTCCAAACGTGAAGTTCCTGACCCCTCCTTAGTACCCACATATCAAATATCTATATTGTCTACATTCTCTATTTTTTCATAGAATCATAGAATCATAAGCGTTGGAAGAGACCGCAAGGGCCATCCAGTCCAACCCCCTGCCATGCAGGAAGTCTCAATCAAAGCATCCCCAACAGATGGCAATCCAGCCTCTGCTTAAAGGCCTCCAAAGAAGGAGACTCCACTATGTTCCAAGGGAGTTTGTTCCACTGCCGAACAGTCCTTACTGTCAGGAAGTTTCTCCTAAAGTTGAGGTGGAATCTCTTTTCCTGTAGCTTGCATCTATTGCTCCAGGTCCTAGTCTCTGGAGCAGCAGGAAACAAGCTTGCTCCCTCCTCAATGTGACATCCCTTCAAGTATTTAAACAGGGCTATCATATCCCCTCTTAATCTTCTCTTCTCAAGTCTAAACATCCCCAGCTCCCTAAGATGTTCTTCATAGGGCATGGTTTCCAGACCTTTCACCATTTTAGTCGCCCTCCTTTGGACATGCTCCAGTTTCTCAACAATCCTTTTTAAATTGTGGTGCCCAGAATTGGACACAGTATTCCAGGTGGGGCCTGACCAAAGCAGAATATAGTAGCACTATTACTTCCCTTGATCTAGACACTGTACAGTGGACCCTTGTTATATGCTGGGGTTTGGTTCCAAGACCCCCATGGATAACAAAATCCATGTATGCTCAAGTCCCATTAAATATAATGAAATAGCAAAATGGTGTCCCTTATTAAAAAAAAATGGGAAATCAAGGTTTGATTTTTGAAATTTATACTTTTTAAAAACATTTTAAAATTGTGGATGCTTGAATCCGTGTATAAAAAATCAGTGTATAAGAAGGGCCGACTGTACTTCTATTGATGCAGCCTAAAATCGCATTGGCCTTGCTTGCTGCTGTGTCACACTGTTGACTCATGTTCAACTTGTGGTCTACTTGGACTCCTAGATCCCTTTCACACATAGTCTCATTCAGCCAGGTGTCCCCCATCCTATATCTGTGCATTTCATTTTTTCGCCCTAAGTGCAGTACCTTACATTTCTCCCTGTTGAAATTCAATTTGTTAGGTTTGGCCCAGCTTTCTAATCTATTAAGGTCATTCTGAGGTTTGATTCTGTCCTCTGGGGTATTAACCACTCCTAGTTTGGTGTCATCTGCAAATTTAATAAGTATGTTCCCAATTCTGTCATCCAAGTCATTGATAAAGATGTTGAATAGCACTGGGCCCAGGACAGAACCCTGTGGGACTCCACTGGTCACTTCTCTCCAGGATGAAAAGGAGCCATTGATGAGCACCCTTTGGGTTTGGCCAGTCCACCAATTAGAAATCCATATAACAGTTACCTTGTCTAACCCACATTTTACAAGTTTGTTTGCAAGAATGTCATGGGAAACTTTGTCAAAGGCCTTACTGAAATCTAGATATACTATATCCACAGCATTCCTTTCATCTACCAAACTGGTAATTTTATCAAAGAAAGAGATTAGATTTGTCTGGCATGACTTCTTTCTCTGAAACCCGTGTTGACTTTTTGTGATTATGGCATTGCCTTCCAGATGTTCACAGACTCTCTGTTTAATGATCTGCTTTAGAATCTTTCTTGGTATAGATGTGAAGGAAGCAGATAGCCTTGGCTTTATTTTTGAGTCTTCTTTGTCCTTCACTCCTCAGATTTGGGTTGTAGACAGGTCATGACAATTTTTTTCTTTATAATATTGCTAAAATTTGACCTCTTCTATCGGCTTTTTCTGGTAAGACCTTAGTTTATGTCCTAGTTTTTTCCTGCCTCGACTACTGTAGTCTTCTTTTGATGGAGCTCCCATTGTCCCACCTTAGTCCACTGATTTTCATTCAATGTTTTGCTGCCAATATTGTCTTTTTAGCTCATTGTTTTGATCGTGTTATCCCACTTCTAGCACCTCTTCACTGGCTACCCATTCCTTTTAGGATTCAGTACAAGCTCCTTCTCTTAACATTTAAAACTTTACACAACGTAGCTCCCCCTTATCTGTCAATCTTTATTTCATCTCACCATCCTGTTTGAGATTCGCAGTCCAGGAGCTTGGGGCTTCTTACCCAGCCAAGGGTTTCTTCTTCTTAGGCTGAGCTTCATCCTTTTTCACTTGCTGCACCATACTCCTGGAACAGCCTCCTCTGAACATCTCTTCTCTTGCTAGTTTTAAATCCAAATTAAAGACTTTCTTATACTCTAAAGCATTTGGAACTGTATTTTAACATTGTGGTATAATTTTATATTTGATTAAATATATTCGTTGTTTTTACAGTTTGTATTTTAACTGCATAAATGGCTAAATTTTGTATAGTTTATATGTTATGACTGTTAGATTGTACGCCATTGGCAGGTTATATGCTGTTTTGATGATACCTGTAAAGTGCAATGCAAATTTATGGTTTTATATAAATAAACATTAATAATAATAATAATAATAATAATAATAATAATAAAGGGGTATAAGCTATTTCAGAGAAACATACCAAACAAGAGGGTGGAGGAGTAGCATTATATATCAAGGATGTTTACAACAGTGAACAGATCCATGACTTAAATCCTAAAAGTCAGTTTTAGTGCATCTGAGTAAAAATTAAGGGGAGAGGTGTAGCCAAGGGTCCGTTAGGGGAATTTTATTATGATGTTATTAGTCCGAATATTGCAAGAGGGGGCTGGCTACAAGAGCCCTCCGAGATCGTCTCCCTATTTGTATACGGAGTAGACCAGGGCCTCCCAATAACTGAAGCTGAGACAGATTGCAATAACTAAATGTCTACTTTATTGAACAAAAAAAAAGGGGGAACACACACACAATGCACACACACACACACACACACATTCAAGGCTCAGGAAGAAAGGTTGGAAATGTGGAAAAGATGTTTAGGCTTTGCTAATGGTATACTCACCAAGATGTAGTCTTCCTCCGGGAAGCGAATGGGATGTTGGACAGTGAGACAGATCTGCTCCGCAACCTGGGTTTGAGCAGAAATGCCGGCTACCAGAACAGAGGTCTGACTGACGTGGAGTAAGTAGACCTTGTAAATGGCGCCCTGAGCAGCAAAAGTGGGGACCTTTTATAGGCCAAATCTGGCCTGAGGGCAGAGAGTTTTGGTGATTGGAACAAAGGTGTTTAATTGCTTTCTTTCACCTGGATGTCTGGGTCTGATAGTATCTATGACTTAAGCTGTTCGGACAACAGACTTGAGGAGGGGGCGATAGCTCCAGGAAAGGCAAACATTTGCTCTTTCTGGCTGAAGATAATCCCTTCATGCGACTTCCCAGACCTTCTGAGATGTTAATGTGGCTGTTAATGTGTACATGTCTTGTCGCCTTGCCAGTAATGGCGGGCAAGCTAGGAGTCTGGCCAGGGGTCATCCAAGGGTTATCATTGATTCCAAAATTTATATCAACCAGCATGGGTAACAGTTTCCCCCCCCCCTCGGAAATTACACAGACTCACAGGCGAGTGGGGATGGGTATTTTCCGAATTACTCTTTGCCATATAAATTTTGGGGTGTGAATATTTGAAGAGGTTGTCCTATCAAGGGGAGTATCACCATGCAAAGCCTGGGGAGC
>NW_024805802.1:0-4325 GCF_019175285.1 Sceloporus undulatus
GAGAGTGAAAGCCAGGAGAAGAGCTGCAACTCCCATCATCCCTAACAAGTGTTATGGGCCCAGAGCCAGTTACTGGAACACCCAGCATCCACAGAAGCTGAACTTTCCTGGAAGAGAAAGAAAGTTTTGTGGACGACCGATCAGAGCAAGCTGTGTACGCTGCACTGGTAAGCTCGTGAGTGAAGTGTTTTGTGTTTTGAAAAAGCCCGAGACGAGGCAGCTGTGCAAACTCAGGAAGGACTTTGCCAAATTGAGTCACTGCACAAGATAAGATGGAAGTGTTGAAGTTTAGCAAGTTAAACTCCCACAATTACTCCACCTGGAAAGTTTATGCACAGTCACTACTGATTAAAGAAGGTTTATGGGCCACAGTCGAGACGGGGCTAGCAGCCGATGCAAATGCAGCCGCCAAAGAAAGAGATAGCAAGGCAAAAGCATGCTTGTATTTGATGCTCGAGGAGGACATGATAAACGATGTGAGAGATAAGGGCTCCGCAAAAGAAGTTTGGGAGACTCTTGAAAGGCTACATACTCCAACTACAGCTTTTGCCAAAATGCTTTGGTCTAAAAGAATCTATAGACAAAAGATGACTAAGGGACAGTGTGTAATTGAACATTTAAAGAAAATGCAAAACCTGTTTGTGGAAGCAGAATTAAGAGGTGTCCAAATAAGCAAAGAACAGCAATGTTACATCCTAATAGAGTCTTTAGACAGTTCATGGGACTCAATCACTAACAGTCTTCAGAATCTGCCTGAGGCTGAACTAAGCAGAGACTTAATAGTAGCAAGAATTTTGGAGGAAAATCAGAGAAGAGTGTCTGAAAAAGAAGACTCACAAAAATCAGCACCAAGACTGCACCAGGCTCCTGAGTTAAGAGAACACCAAGCAGCAGCTCCCGCGAGAGAAAAACGACGTTGTTACCACTGTGGAAAGGCAGGACATTTGCAAAGAAACTGTCAACAATTGGCTGCTGACCAGTACAGACAGAGAGATAACAGACTGCAGACGCGGAACTTTCAACAACACAGACAAGACAAGCCGACATTTTTCAGGGGCAGTTACAACAAGAAGGAACGTGCCACAATGATAAAAGAGAAACATAGAAAAGATACTAAATGGTTAATAGATTCTGGTGCAACTAGTAATATGTGTAATGACATTGAGTTAATTGAAAATAGGAAATCTGCCAATATTAATGCAGTAATTCTAGCTAATGGCAATGAAGTAAGTACAGTAAAAGAAATGGGATCTGTTTACATTCCGGGGTTAAAACAAGAGTTTAATAATGTGCTACATGTGAGAGAGTTGGAAAACAATTTATTATCAGTCAGTAGATTAACAGACCAGGACTATACTGTAATTTTTGAAAAGAATTTCTGCAAGATAAAGTTAAATGGTGAGCTTTGCGGAATAGGGCTAAAGAAAGATAAGCTTTATTTCCTAGAGGAAAGTCTTGATAATTACAAATTAGAAAATGTAAACAATGTTGATAATGTTCCGTTACACAAAGATTGTATACATGAGTTACATAGAAAATTTGGCCATGCAAGCTTTAAATGCTTAAAGAACCTAATCAGTATGTGCCCTGACCTGAGAGTGGCAGACTGTAAAAATCATTTGGATTGTACCATTTGTAGTCAAGTGAAAATTAAGTCATATCCTGTAGCAAAAAAGACAAAAAGAATTGCACGAAGACCTTTTGAATTTGTACATGCTGACGTTGCCCAAGCAAACTGTTTATCTATAGGAGGATGCAAGTATTATTTGGTAATTGTGGACAGATACACTAGATTTACATTTGTCAGAATACTGAAAAATAAGTCAGACGCTGGGCAAAGCTTAAAATCTTGGATAAGAATGGTTGAAAGAAAATTTGATTTCAGAGTAGACACAATTATAACTGATAGAGGCGGGGAATTTTTATCTAATGAATTGTTTTATTGGTTCCAAAAGGTTGGCATAACACACCACACAACAAATCCTGCATGTCCTAGTGAGGATGGGCTTGCAGAGAGAAAGATTCAAGAGATCAAAAAGTTAACTGCTTGTATGATGGCTGACGCGGGTGTAAGTGATAATTTTTGGGGTGAAGCTGTTTTGACAGCTGTACACATAACCAATAGACTCTATCATTCAGTAATAGATGATATTCCTTATAGAGTTCTATATGGTAGAATTCCTAATTTTAAATACCTAAGAATCTTTGGTCAATATGCATATGTGTACACACCTGCATGCTTTAGAAACAAAGGTGAACCCAAGAGTAGAAGAATGATGTTTTTGGGGTATTCAGGAAACAGTTACAAATTCTATTTGGGAGGAAAAGAAGTAAGACATTCAAGATCTGCCAATTTTGAAAGATATGCTGGTTGGGAAAAACTCCATGCAAATAAGGAAGTGTTTGTGAAGTTAGGCAACTCAAGTGAGGCAGAGACTCAGACACAAAGCCAAGCATCTCCAGGAAATGGAGGGGTTATAGTAAAACCAGAAGAACCATCCACGAGTAGCAGTGATAGTTCCTCAGATAGTGAAATGTCCAGACCAAAAACCACACGCATGACAGAGGACAAGAGATTCAGTAAGAAAGCCACAACTTCCAGTGTAGACAGAGATGAGGAAGAGAGAGGCAGAACAACAGAGTTAGTACCTAGACGTAGTCAAAGAACTAGAAGATCTCCTGACAGATTTGTGGTGACCAATGCAAAAGCTTGTTTAGTCTTTGAAGAACCAGAAAGTTTTGCTGAGATAGAAAATTTTCCTAGAGAGGAACAGGAGAAATGGTGTGAAGCAATGGAGTGTGAATTTGATTGCTTAGAAAGGAAAGATGTTTTTGAAATAGTAGAAAGACCCAAGGATAGAAAAGTCATTGGTTGCAAGTGGGTTTATAAAAGGAAAGACATGCCTGATGGTAGTGTGAAGTATAAGGCAAGGTTGGTAGCAAAAGGCTTTTCACAGGAACAGTTTGAAAATTATGACAAAACTTTTTCTCCAACCGCAAAAGCAGAGAGTTTAAGAATGGTATTAGCAGTTGCAGGAAAGAGAGATCTGTTAGTAGAGCATTTTGATTTTGAGACGGCTTATTTAAATGCCAATTTAGAAGAAGAGATTTTCATGGAGCAACCTCAAGGTTTTGAAGTAGGTGGTAGTCAGAATGTATACAGGTTGAAGAAAGCATTGTACGGTCTCAAGCAAAGTGCAAGAGCTTGGAATTTATGTATCAATGATGAATTGGAGAAGTTAGGTTACAAGAGAAGTGTTGCAGATGCTTGTGTATACACAAAAGGAGATGTAATTTTGTTGATCTATGTGGATGATTTGTGCGTTGCAGCCAAATCAAAGAAAGAAATTGAGTTGGTGAAAAATGAATTGTCAAAGAAATTTGTGTTGAAAGATTTAGGTATGTTGAAGTCTTATTTAGGGATAAATGTAGAATGGACTGAAGAAGGGCATTGTTTGCTGAGTCAAAGCAAGAAAATTGAAAGGTTAATTGAGAAATGTGGTTTACAGAGTGCAAAGGTTGTGAAAACTCCGATGACTACAAGTTTTGTGTCAGAGGAAGTTACAAGAGCTTTTGAGGATAAAAGATTGTTTAGAAGTGTTGTTGGATCTTTACAGTTTATTTCTAGCCATACCAGACCAGACATCTCGTACGCGGTTCATGTTTTGGCAAGAAGAGTGAACGACCCGAGAATTGAGGATTGGATAGCAGTGAAACATTTGATTAGGTATCTGAAAGGAACCATAGACAAGAAGTTGATAATTAGAAAAAGCAATGCTGATTTGGAATGTTATGTAGATAGTTCATTTGCTTCGGAATCAGGAGACAAAAAGTCAGTGTCTGGAATGATTATAAGATACAGCGAAAGTCCCATTGTGTGGAGAAGTAGAAAACAGACAAACGTAGCATTGAGCAGTAGTGAGGCTGAGTTCGCAGCTTTGAATGAAATCACAAATGAGGTACAGTGGATTGAACAATTATTGATTGATTTGAATGAAAGCTTTAAAATTCCTGTAGAAATTCATGAAGATTCGCAGTCCTGTATAGCAATGGCAGAAACAGAAAGTCTGAAAAACAGAACAAAGTACGTAGGTGTAAGATACCAGAACGTAAGAGAAATGGTCCAGAAAGGAGAAATAGAGTTAAGGTACATAGAGACACAACACAACATAGCAGACATTTTTACAAAGGCTTTAACAGTGGAAAAACACGAGAGATTGTCTCAGTTGATTGGAATGACAATATAATTCACATACAATATTCTATTTCGGAGGGGATTGTCAGGAAAAAGCCACATGGGATATATAGTCACAAGAAATATAATA
>NW_024805803.1:0-4325 GCF_019175285.1 Sceloporus undulatus
GAGAGTGAAAGCCAGGAGAAGAGCTGCAACTCCCATCATCCCTAACAAGGGTTATGGGCCCAGAGCAAGTTACTGGAACACCCAGCATCCACAGAAGCTGAACTTTCCTGGAAGAGAAAGAAAGTTTTGTGGACGACCGATCAGAGCAAGCTGTGTACGCTGCACTGGTAAGCTCGTGAGTGAAGTGTTTTGTGTTTTGGAAAAGCCGGAGACGAGGCAGCTGTGCAAACTCAGGAAGGACTTTGCCAAATTGAGTCACTGTACAAGATAAGATGGAAGTGTTGAAGTTTAGCAAGTTAAACTCCCACAATTACTCCACCTGGAAAGTTTATGCACAGTCACTACTGATTAAAGAAGGTTTATGGGCTACAGTCGAGACGGGGCTAGCAGCCGATGCAAATGCAGCCGCCAAAGAAAGAGATAGCAAGGCAAAAGCATGCTTGTATTTGATGCTCGAGGAGGACATGATAAACGATGTGAGAGATAAGGGCTCCGCAAAAGAAGTTTGGGAGACTCTTGAAAGGCTACATACTCCAACTACAGCTTTTGCCAAAATGCTTTGGTCTAAAAGAATCTATAGACAAAAGATGACTAAGGGACAGTGTGTAATTGAACATTTAAAGAAAATGCAAAACCTGTTTGTGGAGGCAGAATTAAGAGGTGTCCAAATAAGCAAAGAACAGCAATGTTACATCCTAATAGAGTCTTTAGACGATTCATGGGACTCAATCACTAACAGTCTTCAGAATCTGCCTGAGACTGAACTAAGCAGATACTTGATTGTAGCAAGAATTTTGGAGGAAAATCAGAGAAGAGTGTCTGAAAAAGAAGACTCACAGAAATCAGCACCAAGACTGCACCAGGCTCCTGAGTTAAGAGAACACCAAGCAGCAGCTCCCGCGAGAGAAAAACGACGTTGTTACCACTGTGGAATGGCAGGACATTTGCAAAGAAACTGTCAACAATTGGCTGCTGACCAGAACAGACAGAGAGATAACAGACTGCAGACGCGGAAATTTCAGCAACAGAGACAGAACAAGCCGACATTTTTCAGGGGCAGTTACAACAAGAAGGAACGTGCCACAATGATAAAAGAGAAACACAGAAAAGATACTAAATGGTTAATAGATTCTGGTGCAACCAGTAATATGTGTAATGACATTGAGTTAATTGAAAATAGGAAATCTGCCAATACTAATGCAGTAATTCTAGCTAATGGCAATGAAGTAAGTTCAGTTAAAGAAATGGGATCTGTTTACATTCCGGGGTTAAAACAAGAGTTTAATAATGTGCTACATGTGAGAGAGTTGGAAAACAATTTATTATCAGTCAGTAGATTAACAGACCAGGACTACACTGTAATTTTTGAAAAGAATCTTTGCAAGATAAAGTTAAATGGTGAGCTTTGCGGAATAGGGCTAAAGAAAAATAAGCTTTATTTCCTAGAGGAAAGTATTGATAATTACAAATTAGAGAATGTAAACAATGTTGATAATGTTCCGTTACACAAGGATTGTATACATGAGTTACATAGAAAATTTGGTCATGCAAGCTTTAAATGCTTAAAGAACCTAATCAGTATGTGCCCTGACCTAAGAGTGGCAGACTGTAAAAATCATTTGGATTGTACCATTTGTAGTCAAGTGAAAATTAAGTCATATCCTGTAGCAAAAAAGACAAAAAGAATTGCACGAAGACCTTTTGAATTTGTACATGCTGACGTTGCCCAAGCAAGCTGTTTATCTATAGGAGGATGCAAGTATTATTTGGTAATTGTGGACAGATACACTAGATTTACATTTGTCAGAATACTGAAAAATAAGTCAGACGCTGGGCAAAGCTTAAAATCTTGGATAAGAATGGTTGAAAGAAAATTTGATTTCAGAGTGGACACAATTATAACTGATAGAGGCGGAGAATTTTTATCTAATGAATTGTTTTATTGGTTCCAAAAGGTTGGCATAACACACCACACAACAAATCCTGCATGTCCTAGTGAGGATGGGCTTGCAGAGAGAAAGATTCAAGAAATCAAAAAGTTAACTGCTTGTATGATGGCTGACGCGGGTGTAAGTGATAATTTTTGGGGTGAAGCTGTTTTGACAGCAGTACACATTACCAATAGACTCTATCATTCAGTAATAGATGATATTCCTTATAGAGTTCTATATGGTAGAATTCCTAATTTTAAATACCTAAGAATCTTTGGTCAATATGCATATGTATACACACCTGCATGCTTTAGAAACAAAGGTGAACCCAAGAGTAGAAGAATGATGTTTTTGGGGTATTCTGGAAACAGTTACAAATTCTATTTGGGAGGAAAAGAAGTGAGACATTCAAGATCTGCCAATTTTGAAAGATATGCTGGTTGGGGAAAACTCCATGCAAATAAGGAAGTGTTTGTGAAGTTAGGCAACTCAAGTGAGGCAGAGACTCAGACCCAAAGCCAAGCATCTCCAGGAAATGGAGGGGTTATAGTAAAACCAGAAGAACCATCCACGAGTAGCAGTGATAGTTCCTCAGATAGTGAAATGTCCAGACCAAAAACCACACGCATGACAGAGGACAAGAGATTCAGTAAGAAAGCCACAACTTCCAGTGTAGACAGAGATGAGGAAGAGAGAGGCAGAACAACAGAGTTAGTACCTAGACGTAGTCAAAGAACTAGAAAATCTCCTGACAGATTTGTGGTGACCAATGCAAAAGCTTGTTTAGTTTTTGAAGAACCAGAAAGTTTTGCTGAAATAGAAAATTTTCCTAGAGAGGAACAGGAGAAATGGTGTGAAGCAATGGAGTGTGAATTTGATTGCTTAGAAAGGAAAGATGTTTTTGAAATAGTAGCAAGACCCAAGGACAGAAAAGTAATTGGTTGCAAGTGGGTTTATAAAAGGAAAGACATGCCTGATGGTAGTGTGAAGTATAAGGCAAGGTTGGTAGCAAAAGGCTTTTCACAGGAACAGTTTGAAAATTATGATAGAACTTTTTCTCCAACCGCAAAAGCAGAGAGTTTAAGAATGGTATTAGCAGTTGCAGGAAAGAGAGATCTGATAGTAGAGCATTTTGATTTTGAGACGGCTTATTTAAATGCCAATTTAGAAGAAGAAATTTTCATGGAGCAACCTCAAGGTTTTGAAGTAGGTGGTAGTCAGAATGTATACAGGTTGAAGAAAGCATTGTACGGTCTCAAGCAAAGTGCAAGAGCTTGGAATTTATGCATCAATGATGAATTGGAGAAGTTAGGTTACAAGAGAAGTGTTGCAGATGCTTGTGTATACACGAAAGGAGATGTAATTTTGTTGATCTATGTGGATGATTTGTGCGTTGCAGCCAAATCAAAGAAAGAAATTGAGTTGGTGAAAAATGAATTGTCAAAGAAATTTGTGTTGAAAGATTTAGGTATGTTGAAGTCTTATTTAGGGATAAATGTAGAATGGACTGAAGAAGGGCATTGTTTGCTGAGTCAAAGCAAGAAAATTGAAAGGTTAATTGAGAAATGTGGTTTACAGAGTGCAAAGGTTGTGAAAACTCCGATGACTACAAGTTTTGTGTCAGAGGAAGTTACAAGAGCTTTTGAGGATAAAAGATTGTTTAGAAGTGTTGTTGGATCTTTACAGTTTATTTCTAGCCATACCAGACCAGACATCTCGTACCCGGTTCATGTTTTGGCAAGAAGAGTGAACGACCCAAGAATTGAGGATTGGACAGCAGTGAAACATTTGATTAGGTATCTGAAAGGAACCATAGACAAGAAGTTGATAATTAGAAAAAGCAATGCTGATTTGGAATGTTATGTAGATAGTTCATTTGCTTCGGAATCAGGAGACAAAAAGTCAGTGTCTGGAATGATTATAAGATACAGCGAAAGTCCCATTGTGTGGAGAAGTAGAAAACAGACAAACGTAGCATTGAGCACTAGTGAGGCTGAGTTCGCAGCTTTGAATGAAATCACAAATGAGGTACAGTGGATTGAACAATTATTGATTGATTTGAATGAAAGCTTTAAAATTCCTGTAGAAATTCATGAAGATTCGCAGTCCTGTATAGCAATGGCAGAAACAGAAAGTCTGAAAAACAGAACGAAGTACGTAGGTGTAAGATACCAGAATGTAAGAGAAATGGTCCAGAAGGGAGAAATAGAGTTAAAGTACATAGAGACACAACACAACATAGCAGACATTTTTACAAAGGCTTTAACAGTTGAAAAACACGAGAGATTGTCTCAGTTGATTGGAATGACAATATAATTCACATACAATATTCTATTTCGGAGGGGATTGTCAGGAAAAAGCCACATGGGATATATAGTCACAAGAAATATAATA
>NW_024805804.1:0-4325 GCF_019175285.1 Sceloporus undulatus
GGTGAAGGCAGAAGGGTGCAGCCAGGCCCCTGTCCCAGCTCCATGTGGTCTGCCAGAAGCCCCCATCCATCCTCACCAGTCCACCAACTGGCCACTGATCCCGGCCTCTTCACGGAGGGGGAGAAGAGCTTGGGGGCCTTGTGGGGTCCTCTCTTCTCTCCCTGCTCCCTGGGCTTGGCAGGGTGCTGAGAGTCCCTTCTCTGCCCTGGAGCCCCTCAAGAGGAGCTGGAGATGATGGCGCACAGGGCCAGAGAAGGGTGGTATAGTGCATGTTCCTTTTCTCTTTACCTGCAGGGAGCACTGACGGCCAGGGACAGATACTCCAGCGCTTTCTGGAGAAGGACTGGGAGGACAACCCTTTCCCCCAGGGCATTGAACTGGTGAGTCGGCTGCACATGGGTGGAGTGCGTGAGTTGAGTATGTTGGCCTCTGGCTGGCCAGCCAGCCAACCCACCCTCCTTCCCAACTCCCTCAAGCCCTCCTGAAGTGCAGGAGAACCAGGGACAGCACCTGGGCACATGAGGCTCCTCCGTTGGACGGGCAAAAGGTCCAATGGTGCTGTATGCAGGTGTACACACAAGTGTGCTTCCGGGAAAGGGTTCAGGTGTGCAGCTCCTCTGCCACTTTTGTGGAGCTTTATAGGGGCAGGTCTCTCCTTCCTTTCCTCGCCTTTTCATTTAGCACTAGGAATGTTTTTTTCCTCCATCTGCTGAGGAATGGCTGAGGTGCCATGCAGACAATGCCAACAGTGGTGTGAAGAGCCCTTGGCCCAGAAAGAAGCATCCAGACTCCCTCTCGCTGCATCTTCCTCTGTGCTGCTTGGGCCCCTTTGCATGCCATTCATTGCCCCATTGCCACCACTGTTTGTGTTGTCCGCAATTTCTGCTCTGTTGTGCACCTCATAGTTTATCATAGAATTGTAGAATTGGAAGAGACCCCAAGAAGGGCCCTGATCCAGTCCAACCCCTTTATTCTGCCATGCAGGAAATCTCAATCAAAGCATCCCCGACAGAGAGCCATCCAGCCTCTGTTTAAAGACCTCTCTATGCTCCGAAGAAGGAGTGTCTTCCACTGTCCAACAGCCCTGACTCTTTGGAAGTCCCTCCTAATGTTGAGCTGGAATCTCTTTCCCTGCAGCTTGCATCCATTGTTCCTGCTCCTGTTCTCTGGAGCAGCAGAAAACAAGTTTGCTCCCTCCTCAGTATGACATCCCTTCAAATATTTAAACAGGGTTTGGAGTCTGTCACAAAGCAGTATACAGTCCAAAACCTACCTGCCGCAGGGTTGTTGTTAGTCCTTACCAGTCTCTTCCACTTCTCCCAAAAGACCAACACAAAACAAGACATAACGGAAATATTTAATACCAGTTTTAAAACCAGTTCTGAAATGATAAGGCTTTTAAGAGAGAAGAATGCCATCAGCTGGAGCCAGGCTGACCTCCTTCCTGTGGAAGGGAGCTCCTCCATCAAGGCTCTGCCATCCCAGTCTCTTGGGCCTCTGCAGGAGACTCAGATTTGGGGGCAGAGAGAGCTCCAAGTCGGCCTCCTCTCCAGTGGTTCCAAAGGCCTCTGGGGGCACCTGCCGGCAGACGTCGCCCCTGCCCCTGCCTAGCTTCCTCTCCACCCTCCTGGCGCAGTCATTCCCTCGGAGTCTGTGGGTCTGGGAGGCCAAGCAGTGTGGGGCACGCTGCCCCCTCCCCTGGTGGGAGGCAAGGGGAAATGGTTGCTTCATCACCCCCACCCCAGCGCTGTGCCCCTAGCGATGAGGGGTGGGTGACCACTGGGGCATCCCTGGTGAGGGAATGGAGGGGGAGGAAGGTCTTCCCTTGGGGGCGGGCTGTGTGCCCCTTCTGGAGATGATGGCGGGAATAGCCCCCTGCTCAGCTTGATGCCAGCAGCCCACCCTGGTCTCTTGCAGTTCTGCCAGCCAAGTGGGTGGCAGCTCTTCCGCAAGAGAAACCCTCCCACCTTCTTCATCGCGGCCCTGACAGACATCAATTCGGAACGACATTACTGTGCCTGCTTCACATTTTGGGAGGCCATGGAGAGGTCCCAGGTAATGGGCAGGAGGTGGGTGGCAGTGGGACAGGGGCAACAGGGAATGTCAGCCCCATTGCTGCCTCAGCCTCCTGTGGGGAGAGTAGACACACTCCTCTCCCTCTCAGGTGGGTCAGGGACTATGGATGGGCAGCTCTGGCAGAACCGCGGAGCCTTTTCTCTCCCGGCAGCTTCAGAATCGTTTGCAGAAAGAGGAAGAAGAAGTGGAGGAAGAGCAAGAGGAGGAAGTGGCCGCCCCAGTCCAGCCAACTCAGCTCTTCGCCCCCAAGAGTTTGGTGCTTGTGTCCCGACTGGACAACGGAGAGGTGTTCCGGGTAAGGGGTGCCAGCGGAGGGGTGGCGCTGGCATGAGGAAGGGGCAGAGCCGGTGCCACGGGGAACCTGCCCTCCGGAGCGCCTTTGATCTCGGGTGGCTTTATAGCTGTGCTCCCAGGCCTTCCATCTTGACTGTGTCAGTAAGAGGGGCTACCAGGGAGCAGGGCTGCCGTCACCTCCTAAGAGGGACCCCTGATACTCCTGTGAATCAGGTGGGGCCCCTTGAGAGCAGGGCTGCTTGGATTGTGTTAGTCCACGCGTTTCAGGGGCTCAGCTTTTGAAACATGTAAGGATGGTGCCATATGATGTGCCATATTGTTGTGTGTTGTGGCTTATGGGGCTCCCTCCCATCACAAGGAGCCCAAGCCATGCCCCAGTTGTGCAAACGTTGCTAGGCACCTCCGTCCATTACACGGAGAGCCATTGCAGGGGAGGCCCTGTCCTTTAGCCATCCATGTTTTTGAGGCAGACCTTTGCCACCCGTTTCCTAAATGCAGCTCTGCACAGGCTTTTCCCTTTGGGATGGTAATCCAGGAGTTGAACAAGGGTGGCTCCCCCTCCTACTCCCGCAGCCCCCGAGGTTGGTCCTAGCCCTGCAGTGTGGAGCTGCCCACTCGCCTGCACATGGTTGGGGCAGCCTGGGTCCTCTGTGGGGGGCTGCTTGAGGCGGCCGGCGGCTCTGACTGGTCCCAGGAACTCCAGTGGCAGTCTGTCCTTCCCAGCAGACTGAACCTGAATGCTTGGGTGCATTGAGAGCCACAGGAGGGAGAGGCCACTCACCCCTTTCCTGCCTGTCATAGGCCGCTGTCCCTGGCAGTATCCCCTGGGGGCTCCTGGGGCTCCTACCTGGCCTTCCCCTCCCCTGCACCCCAGCAGTGGCTCAGGCCCTTGGTCGGGGAGTCCTGATTCCTGACAGCCAAATCCCTGCTAGGTGCTCTGCGGTTGTTGTGGAAGCAGCGATGGCGGCACCTGCTTCTGGGACCCCTGTACCCCTGGGAACAGCAGAGAATAACAGCATCTCCCATTCCCCCCCTTTCACCCCAGAACTGCCTTGGCCTGATTGACACCATCTACGTGGACGGACTGAGCACCTCCTTGGAGACGGTCATCGGGAGCCTCCTGACCTGCAGCATCCCCATCACAGGGGGCTCCCAGGTGGGTTCCTGCTTCCATCTGGGCCCCCAGCAGTGGCACCCCCAAGCCAAGGGCAGGATTGCTGAGGGGTGCAGGGGTCAGGACACCCCTCTTTTCCTCTGTAATGCACCCTCGGCATCACCAGCCGCTTGCCCTCTGTAAGGGTTGTGAGGGTAGGAGGTGGCGGAAGATGGCTGCCAGATTGCTTCTCCATCCTCTGTCCTTGGCAGTAGTCCCTGTTGTGGGGTGGTCCTGTCCGGGCTGCAGCTGGCCCTCTTCTCTCTGCTGCCACTGCTACCCCCAATATTCAATCCATGCCTCTGCCAAAGGGTTCCTGGTGGCCTTGTTTGTGTGTTGCTGCGTGGCACAGTGGTGGAAACTCATGGCCATGCCAGCTGGCCTGCTTGCACACTCTCTCCTCAGCTCTTTCCCTCCTGCCCCAGAGCATCCTCCTGGGAGGGATCCAGAAGGACCCTCATGTCTGTCTGTCTGCGGGGAGGGAGTTGGTGCAAAGCTGGAGACATCCTGTTTCTATGTGTGCAGTGACTGGCCAGCAGGCCCTCTGTCCCTCCGTCTGTCCCTTTGCGCTTGTTCTCCTGCGCTGTGTCAAGGCCTGCACGCCTGCTCCTGCCTCCGCCTCGTGCTCTTGGCTGTTTGGGCCCTGCTCCATGCGCTTGGCTCTGCCTCTTGCTCAGCCCTCTGCCTGGGTTGCGCTGTGTTTCTAATTGACTGTGCTGTTTCTGTCTGTCTCTATCTCAGCCTGACCCGGAGGACGAAGGAGGAGCGGTACGCACACCTTTTCTCTCCTGGGGGCTGCCTC
>NW_024805805.1:0-4324 GCF_019175285.1 Sceloporus undulatus
GAGAGTGAAAGCCAGGAGAAGAGCTGCAACTCCCATCATCCCTAACAAGGGTTATGGGCCCAGAGCCAGTTACTGGAACACCCAGCATCCACAGAAGCTGAACTTTCCTGGAAGAGAAAGAAAGTTTTGTGGACGACCGATCAGAGCAAGCTGTGTACGCTGCACTGGTAAGCTCGTGAGTGAAGTGTTTTGTGTTTTGGAAAAGCCCGAGACGAGGCAGCTGTGCAAACTCAGGAAGGACTTTGCCAAATTGAGTCACCGCACAAGATAAGATGGAAGTGTTGAAGTTTAGCAAGTTAAACTCCCACAATTACTCCACCTGGAAAGTTTATGCACAGTCACTACTGATTAAAGAAGGTTTATGGGCTACAGTCGAGACGGGGCTAGCAGCCGATGCAAATGCAGCCGCCAAAGAAAGAGATAGCAAGGCAAAAGCATGCTTGTATTTGATGCTCGAGGAGGACATGATAAACGATGTGAGAGATAAGGGCTCCGCAAAAGAAGTTTGGGAGACTCTTGAAAGGCTACATACTCCAACTACAGCTTTTGTCAAAATGCTTTGGTCAAAAAGAATCTATAGACAAAAGATGACTAAGGGACAGTGTGTAATTGAACATTTAAAGAAAATGCAAAACCTGTTTGTGGAGGCAGAATTAAGAGGTGTCCAAATAAGCAAAGAACAGCAATGTTACATCCTATTAGAGTCTTTAGACAGTTCATGGGACTCAATCACTAACAGTCTTCAGAATCTGCCTGAGGCTGAACTAAGCAGAGACTTAATAGTAGCAAGAATTTTGGAGGAAAATCAGAGAAGAGTGTCTGAAAAAGAAGACTCACAGAAATCAGCACCAAGACTGCACCAGGCTCCTGAGTTAAGAGAACACCAAGCAGCAGCTCCCGCGAGAGAAAAACGACGTTGTTACCACTGTGGAAAGGCAGGACATTTGCAAAGAAACTGTCAACAATTGGCTGCTGACCAGTACAGACAGAGAGATAACAGACTGCAGACGCGGAACTCTCAACAACACAGACAGAACAAGCCGACATTTTTCAGGGGCAGTTACAACAAGAAGGAACGTGCCACAATGATAAAAGAGAAACATAGAAAAGATTCTAAATGGTTAATAGATTCTGGTGCAACTAGTAATATGTGTAATGACATTGAGTTAATTGAAAATAGGAAATCTGCCAAAATAAATGCAGTAATTCTAGCTAATGGCAATGAAGTAAGTTCAGTTAAAGAAATGGGATCTGTTTACATTCTGGGGTTAAAACAAGAGTTTAATAATGTGCTACATGTGAGAGAGTTGGAAAACAATTTATTATCAGTCAGTAGATTAACAGACCAGGACTACACTGTAATTTTTGAAAAGAATTTTTGCAAGATAAAGTTAAATGGTGAGCTTTGCGGAATAGGGCTAAAGAAAGATAAGCTTTATTTCCTAGAGGAAAGTCTTGATAATTACAAATTAGAAAATGTAAACAATGTTGATAATGTTCCGTTACACAAGGATTGTATACATGAGTTACATAGAAAATTTGGCCATGCAAGCTTTAAATGCTTAAAGAACCTAATCAGTATGTGCCCTGATCTGAGAGTGGCAGACTGTAAAAATCATTTGGATTGTACCATTTGTAGTCAAGTGAAAATTAAGTCATATCCTGTAGCAAAAAAGACAAAAAGAATTGCACGAAGACCTTTTGAATTTGTACATGCTGACGTTGCCCAAGCAAGCTGTTTATCTATAGGAGGATGCAAGTATTATTTGGTAATTGTAGACAGATACACTAGATTTACATTTGTTAGAATACTGAAAAATAAGTCAGACGCTGGGCAAAGCTTAAAATCTTGGATAAGAATGGTTGAAAGAAAATTTGATTTCAGAGTAGACACAATTATAACTGATAGAGGCGGAGAATTTTTATCTAATGAATTGTTTTATTGGTTCCAAAAGGTTGGCATAACACACCACACAACAAATCCTGCATGTCCTAGTGAGGATGGGCTTGCAGAGAGAAAGATTCAAGAAATCAAAAAGTTAACTGCTTGTATGATGGCTGACGCGGGTGTAAGTGATAATTTTTGGGGTGAAGCTGTTTTGACAGCAGTACACATTACCAATAGACTCTATCATTCAGTAATAGATGATATTCCTTATAGAGTTCTATATGGTAGAATTCCAAATTTTAAGTACTTAAGAATCTTTGGTCAATATGCATATGTGTACACACCTGCATGCTTTAGAAACAAAGGTGAACCCAAGAGTAGAAGAATGATGTTTTTGGGGTATTCTGGAAACAGTTACAAATTCTATTTGGGAGGAAAAGAAGTAAGACATTCAAGATCTGCCCATTTTGAAAGATATGCTGGTTGGGAAAAACTCCATGCAAATAAGGAAGTGTTTGTGAAGTTAGGCAACTCAAGTGAGACAGAGACTCAGACCCAAAGCCAAGCATCTCCAGGAAATGGAGGGGTTATAGTAAAACCAGAAGAACCATCCACGAGTAGCAGTGATAGCTCCTCAGATAGTGAAATGTCCAGACCAAAAACCACACGCATGACAGAGGACAAGAGATTCAGTAAGAAAGCCACAACTTCCAGTGTAGACAGAGATGAGGAAGAGAGAGGCAGAACAACAGAGTTAGTACCTAGACGTAGTCAAAGAACTAGAAGATCTCCTGACAGATTTGTAGTGACCAATGCAAAAGCTTGTTTAGTTTTTGAAGAACCAGAAAGTTTTGCTGAAATAGAAAATTTTCCTAGAGAGGAACAGGAGAAATGGTGTGAAGCAATGGAGTGTGAATTTGATTGCTTAGAAAGGAAAGATGTTTTTGAAATAGTAGAAAGACCCAAGGATAGAAAAGTCATTGGTTGCAAGTGGGTTTATAAAAGGAAAGACATGCCTGATGGTAGTGTGAAGTATAAGGCAAGGTTGGTAGCAAAAGGCTTTTCACAGGAACAGTTTGAAAATTATGACAAAACTTTTTCTCCAACCGCAAAAGCAGAGAGTTTAAGAATGGTATTAGCAATTGCAGGAAAGAGAGATCTGTTAGTAGAGCATTTTGATTTTGAGACGGCTTATTTAAATGCCAATTTAGAAGAAGAGATTTTCATGGAGCAACCTCAAGGTTTTGAAGTAGGTGGTAGTCAGAATGTATACAGGTTGAAGAAAGCATTGTACGGTCTCAAGCAAAGTGCAAGAGTTTGGAATTTATGCATCAATGATGAATTGGAGAAGTTAGGTTACAAGAGAAGTGTTGCAGATGCTTGTGTATACACGAAAGGAGATGTAATTTTGTTGATCTATGTGGACGATTTGTGCGTTGCAGCCAAATCAAAGAAAGAAATTGAGTTGGTGAAAAATGAATTGTCAGAGAAATTTGTGTTGAAAGATTTAGGTATGTTGAAGTCTTATTTAGGGATGAATGTAGAATGGACTGAAGAAGGTCATTGTTTGCTGAGTCAAAGCAAGAAAATTGAAAGGTTAATTGAGAAATGTGGTTTACAGAGTGCAAAGGTTGTGAAAACTCCGATGACTACAAGTTTTGTGTCAGAGGAAGTTACAAGAGCTTTTGAGGATAAAAGATTGTTTAGAAGTGTTGTTGGATCTTTACAGTTTATTTCTAGCCATACCAGACCAGACATCTCATACCCGGTTCATGTTTTGGCAAGAAGAGTGAACGACCCGAGAATAGAGGATTGGACAGCAGTGAAACATTTGATTAGGTATCTGAAAGGTACCATAGACAAGAAGTTGATAATTAGAAAAAGCAATGCTGATTTGGAATGTTATGTAGATAGTTCATTTGCTTCGGAATCAGGAGACAAAAAGTCAGTGTCTGGAATGATTATAAGATACAGCGAAAGTCCCATTGTGTGGAGAAGTAGAAAACAGACAAACGTAGCATTGAGCAGTAGTGAGGCCGAGTTCGCAGCTTTAAATGAAATCACAAATGAGGTACAGTGGATTGAACAATTATTGATTGATTTGAATGAAAGCTTTAAAATTCCTGTAGAAATTCATGAAGATTCGCAGTCCTGTATAGCAATGGCAGAAACAGAAAGTCTGAAAAACAGAACGAAGTACGTAGGTGTAAGATACCAGAACGTAAGAGAAATGGTCCAGAAAGGAGAAATAGAGTTAAAGTACATAGAGACACAACACAACATAGCAGACATTTTTACAAAGGCTTTGACAGTTGAAAAACACGAGAGATTGTCTCAGTTGATTGGAATGACAATATAATTCACATACAATATTCTATTTCGGAGGGGATTGTCAGGAAAAAGCCACATGGGATATATAGTCACAAGAAATATAAT
>NW_024805806.1:0-4324 GCF_019175285.1 Sceloporus undulatus
GTATGGGCCTGCCTTGGATATGAGTGTTGCTTTGTCCCTTGAGGTGAGGAATATCAGACTATTGGAGCCGAATCTAGCCCTTCCCCAAATCCCTAGGGCCTATTATTAGAATCCTAAAGGTGGAAGGGACACTAATCTAGTCCATCCTCCTCTGCCATTCAGGAATACATAGAATCTTAGGGCTGGAAGGGACCCCAAAAGGGCCATTCAATTCAACCTCCTTCTGCCATACAGGAATACATTGAATCCTATTTGGAAGGGACCCTATGAGGCAATCCAATCCAACCTCAGTCTGCCATGCGGGAATATATAGAATCATAGAGTTGGAAGGGACCCTAAGGAGCCATCCAGTCAAACCCCCCCTTCTGCCATGAAGAAAGACGTAATCCAACCCCATCCTGTGGCAGATGGCCATCCAGCCTCTGCTTAAAAACCCCCAAAGAAGGAGAATCCACCACTTTCCAAGGCATCAGTATAATGCCCAAAAGTATCATAGGATCCTAGAGTTGGAAGAGACCCCCAAGGACCATCCAGCCCAACCTCCGTTTTGCCATGCAGGAAGACATAATCAAAGCATTCCTGATAGATGAACATGCAGCCTCTGTTTAAAAACCTCCAAAGAAGGAGACTCTGCCAAACACAGAGGCAGTGCATTCCACCATCAAACAGCTCTTACTGTCAGGAAGTCACAGGGAGTACTTGGATTGTGTTTTCCTGCATGGAAGAAAGGAGTTGGACTGGGTGGCCTTTCGGGGTTGTTGGAAGATTTTTGCATTCTCTTCTTGGATAGGGATTCCCTGCATGGAAACTCTCCTCTCTCGCCCTCAAACTAGCCATGTGATTTAGGTCGCTCCCCCTTTGGGTCTAACACACATTCTCTTAAAGGTTTTCTCCCGCACTGCATGTTCCCACCTTCCTCCTCTCTCAACTTGCTTTGGAAAGATGATGAGATAAAGATTCCTTGCTACCTGAACTATTCACTAGCTAAATTAGGATATAACCTTTATGTATATATAGATTAAAGCCATTAGTAAACTTTTGTTTGAAATACAAGCAACTTGTGTTGTTTTTGGAGTCAATCTCAGCTCTTAGGGAAGCATAGTTAGACAAAGGCACATTTCTGCTACTCTTCTAATTTTAAAACTAGACCCTAATAGGCTTGGCTTTGATATTTTTGATAGTTAAATATTTTAAAATATCAAACTGAAGCCTTAGAAAACTTAGGCCCGGGACAGACCACCCCAAAAGGGCAGGCTGGCAGCGGCCTGTTTCCCTCTGCCCCAAAAAGAACCCGGAGAAAAATGTGTACTTTTTGGGTTGCCGGGCGCATGTTACGAGTGCGTCAATGGCTCACTCGTGACACAAGTAACGCGCAATAACGCCTATATGTTACGCGTCACTTACGTTAAGATGGCGGCGCCCATGTGGATGGGATGCTGCCATTAGGCTGCAGCTGTGCTGTGCTAGGGTTAGGGACCGTGCAGTTGGTGCTTGATCTCTAACCTTAGAATCGGCGGCAGCATAATGCTTCAGGACTGTCTGTCCCGGGCCTTAATTTAGCCTACGGGAGTCTCTTCCAACTACATGATTTTATGATTGTGTTTTCCTGCATGGCAGAAGGGAAGATTGGACTGAATGGCATTTAGAGGTCTCTTCCATGATGTTTTGCTTCTGTCTCATCTTACAGGGGGTGAAGCGTGTCAGTCCAGTGACCAACGCCGAAGAGTTTTATTACCCGCCGTGGAAGCGGTTGGTCTTCCAGTGTCTGGTGAGCCTTCCCATCTGCATCATCTGCCTCTCCTTCGTCTTCCTCGCCATGCTGGGCTGCTTCGAATTACAGGTGAGAAAGGCCCAGCAACGCTGGCAGGATGAAGCTGCAGCAAATGGCTCACATACAGGCTGAATTCCCCTTATCTAAAATGCTTGGGACCAGAAGTGTTTTGGATTTTGACAGGATGATGATGATGATGATGATATTGATGATTTTTTAAAATTTTTATATAACAAATACAGTCGTCCCTTCCCTTACGCGGGGGATCCGTCTCCCCCCCCGCGTAAGGGAAAAATGAATGGGGCTCATGCCCATGGTGGTGGCGAGCAGGGCACACACCACGGGAGCGTGCGCCATTGTTTTCTTTCGGCGTGCGCCTCCGTTCCTTTCAGTGGGTCTTCCAGTGTATGCTGGAAGCTGCGTAAAACGCGCCTGTGTATAATGCGGGCACACTAAAACAAAGCTATAGCAAATTCTATATCAGATATGAACGTACATTGAAATAATTCTTCCACAGACCATCTTACACCTGGTTTCAAATTAGTACAGTAACATGTACATTACGTCTCTTTTCCATTAATTCAACATTTGATTTTAGTGTCCATAAAGTATATCACCCAAAAACTTCAGTCATTTTAACTAGTATTCTGTCTTACATAGTCACTTTACTAAAACAGTAATCTGCACTTTTATTGTTTGTTCTTCCAATATAACTGTATCAGAGCACTTTCCTCTTCTATTATGTCTGCTGTATCTTTCTGACTTAAGCGACCGGTTAACTTCTCCATTTCACATGTTTCGTACATCTTTATTTCCAGTTCTCATTATTCAGTATTTCCTGATTTTTCCAGAGTTGAGCAATTATAATTCTGGCATCAGTTAATAAACAGAGTAAGACTCACTCATATTTACACCTAATTTGTAGAGGATATTGATGATGATGATATTTATTTGTATCCCAACTTTCCCCCAAAACTGGGACTCAGAGCGGCTTACAATAAAAAAAAAACAGTACAATTAAAATCATACAAAAATGATGCATTAACATAGTATGATATTATTTTAATATTAAAACTCTGGAATATTTGCATATCCTTAGAGAACATATCTGGGGTAGTTGTATATTCTTGTTTTCCTCCTGTATGGTTTTTAACATCTTTAACCCCCGACTAAGAAGAAGGCGGTGGAGCTTTGAATATTTGCACCATGGATTTTGTTCATTTGTGATGGCCCAATAAAAGTACATTTTTTGTTGTCTTGCATTTCCAATGCTTTCATTTATGTGGTGCATCTTTAAACTATGTTGCTGCGTTTGGTGTGCTTTTAAACCATGTTTCTGTTGCCTTGTATTTCCAATGCTTTCATTTATTTGGTGCATTGTTAAACTGTGTTGTTGTGTTTCCTCTGATTTTAAAACTAGCTTTCTCTTGTCTTGCATTCCCAATGCTTTCATTTATTTCAGGTGTTTTAAAACGAGTTCCTCTGCCTTTACGCTTTGTTGTTCTTGTTTTACATTTCTAATTCTTTGGTTTATTCGGAGCATTTTCAAACTATATTATTTTTGCTGTGCTTTGGAACTATATTGCTGTCGTTTTGCATTTCCAATCTTTTTATTTCTTTTATGCTTTATTGAGCTTGTTCTGTTTGGTTGTAAACTATCTGGGGAAGGTGAAAGGTGAACTTGTATAACACTGAATTATTAGTTACATTATACAGGTTGAATCTCCCTTGTCTGAAATGATTGGGACCAAAAGGGTTTTGAATTTCAGATTTTGGGGAGATTTTGGAATATTTGAACATACAAATATATATCTTGCAGATGAGGCCCACATGTTAGATATAGTTTTCTAAGTAGCAAAGTATCTAGCCCAAAAGTGATGTGTCGGTGCTGAAATTAGGGTTCCAGAGTGTGCAGCAACCGCATGCTCTGGAACCCTAAAACGTATGGATGGCGCAATCTTTACGTGGCGCTGTCCATATGTCGTGTGTGTGCATGAAGCAAGCACAGTGATGCATCCACACCTCTGGGTGTTGTGCTTGCGTCGTGGATGCCATTGGCACACTGGATGACGTTCTCCCCACGCGCCCAGAAGAACCTCTTGTGCAGCTTTCAGCTTATACTGAAAGCTGCATGATGGGACTAACAATGGCGCCACGCATTGTGCATGCATGAGCCCCATTATATCCGATGGGACTTGAGCATACACGCTATTTGCCTTATGCAGGGCGGTTTGGAACAGATCCCCGTGTAAAGCAATGGCGCACTGTATTATTATTATTGTTCTGAATCTGTTTTGTAAGCAGCCCTGAGCTGGGGAAAAATATGGGAAGAAATAACAATAACAGCCATCATCATCTTCGTCATCATCATCATCATCATCCTTCCTGCATCTGAAGAAGTAGACCAAGTCTATCAATGCTTCTACTATAGCTTCTTTTTTCACAGTTAGGTCCCAAACACACTGCAAAAATAATCCAGTTTGAGACCCCTTTAACTGCCTTGGCTCAGTGCTAGGGAATCCTGGGATTTGTACTTGGTTGTGGCATCAGAGC
>NW_024805807.1:0-3684 GCF_019175285.1 Sceloporus undulatus
GAAGATAGAGGCTCCTCCCTCCATAACTGTCATCTTTCGGCCTATGAGGGAGAGAATAGGCTGGCTCAGCTCCATCAGGGCTAGCCTGAAGAAGAAGAGCCCTTCCTCCGGTCCATCTGCCTTGGTCCAGGCCTCAGAGGGAGAGAAGAACTGCTGGACCTGATCCCCTCCCCCCCACCATTCCCTTCTCCTTTTGTGTCGTGTCTTTTAGATTGTAAGCCTGAGGGCAGGGAACCGTCTATTATCCCCTCTTTTTGTAAATCACCCGGATTCCCAGTGATTGGGCGGCATATAAATAAATCCTATTATTATTATTATTATTATTATTATTATTATTATTATTATTTGCCATGCCTGTTTATTTTTTATTGAGATGTGGTATAACCTTGTTGCTGCTGTTCCATGAAACCCTCACCTATCTCAACTCAGCATATTGCCTTCTTATTTGTTTGTATTATAGCAGGGAAAGTAACATGCTTATTTCTTCGACTATATCTGGTGGTGATGATCTGTATTATCTGCCTTACATCACTGTAAAAACACTGCTGTGTGATTATAATGAATATTTACCTTTACATTTTTCACAAATATACCTTCATCAAGAAAGTCCATAGGAATTGTAGAAAATACCCTTTCTAATTCAGCCCCGATTTAGGTGACACTAGATATTTATACTTGGCGACATGGTGGCTTAGTGGTTAAGACGCTGACTCTGATGATTGCAAGACTGGCAGGTTGGCAGTTCGAGATCCAAGTGCCGCTAGACGGAGTGAGCTTCCACCACTAGTCCCAGCATCTAACAATCTAGCAGTTCAAAAGCATGTAAAGGTAGAATTAGATATAGAAAAACAGAAATCTAATTTCTGTATTCTGTAACTTGTATAGAGTGTATCATATTGGGAAAACAATATGTAATACACAGAACAAAGGTAATGAATGTAAATAATTATCTCAAAAAATCAAATAAAAATAATAATAATAAAAAAGTAGAATTAGATATATAGGTACCACTTTGGTGGGAAGGTAACAGAGTTCCATTCAGTCATCCTGGCCACATGACCACAGAGTTGTCTTCAGACAATGCTGGCTTTGTCAACTTAGTAACAGAGATGAGCACTGCCCCCTACAGTCGGTTATGGCTAGATATTTATGTCAAGGAAAAACCTTTACAAACAGCTTCATTTATATACCGCTTCATACTGAACTAACAATGTCTAAGGTTTACAACTATAAACTGATTGCCCCCATCAAGCTGGGTACTCATTTTAGTGACCCCGGGAAGGATGCAAGCCTAAGTCAAGCTTGAGCTCTGGCTAGTATTGAACTCGCAACCTTATGGTTTTGAGTGAGTGGCTACAGTACAGGCATTTAACCACTGTGCCACCAGGGCTCATACCCACAAGGGCTTTACCTTTTAGATACTGTATATACTCATATATATATATATATATATAGAGAGAGAGAGAGAGAGAGAGAGAGAGAGAAATGTTAGTCAAAAATTGACCCCAAAAACCTGAATCGGCTTATCCACAGGTCGATGTAAGTACTATAGTTCAACTTTTATTTTTAAAAAGAGCAATCCCGTAATGAAAAGCAAGAGTATAATCTGTCCTAGAAGCACTGAGTTCTGTCTACTCTCTCATCCAGCTTTTAGGATGAGCACAAACAGTTATGCCTGCTGGAATTTTTAAAGTTCTTTGGCACTGTTTCCTTTTGTTTCATCCTTTAGATTCTTTGTTATACGCCCCTAAATTTTAGCCTTGAATTATCCATGGGTCATATCAAAATACATAATTTTGGCCCCCAAACCTGCCCTTGTCTTATACATGAAGTCGACTTATAGTTGAGTATATATAATATGTATATTTAACTATGCATATTCATGTATGGCTGTCACCACACTTAAACTGCATTGTCAGTGCCTGCATGTAGTTTTGATACACCAGAAATCCACAGCCCATGTGCACACTGGTGGTGGTGTGAAATGGTGTGTGTTTTAGTTTCTAACTTTTGTATGTTTATAAATGTTATATTGTTTTTTAGTTAGTTGATTTCAATTGTTCTTATACAATTTTTATTGTAAAGCTTTAAAATGGTTTTGTGATTTGCCGTGATGCTTTGCCCTATTATGAGGAAATAATACAGTCTTTTAGATTGTAAGCCTGAGGGCAGGGAACCGTCTGACTAAAAAAATTGATGTACAGCGCTGTGTAAACTTACAGCGCTTTAAAATAAAGGTTAATAATAATAATAATAATAATAAATGCTCTGGAAGGACACTGGAATAGCACCTTGAACCGTTCTTGAGTTGACGTGGATCTATATGCCTTCAAGATGCCTGTAGACTTATGGTGACCTCATAAATTTCATAGGGTTTTCTTAGGCAAGGAATACTCAGAGATATTTTTGTTAGTTCTTTCCTCTCAAATATAGTTGATACAAACATGTTAATAACAGAATAAATGGCAAAATTTGCCTGCTCTGCTAAAAGAGACTCATGAGATTATTTCTCTATTGTAATTCTCTAGCCTAGTCACCTTGAATTTCATTTTGGGAGAAAAGTGAGAAAGAAATCTCACAAATAAATAATTGAAATCTGTATCTCATATTTTTAATCTTCTATATTATACTGTAGTACTTTAAGTTGTGTATGCTTTTTAAATATGTGTCTGGGATCATAAAATAAAATGATGTTGCATCTAATCATGCGTCACCAGCAAATTTTGTTGATGTAGTTTACCTATATCAATGGGTAGGCAGTGTATCCTAGCGGTTTGAACTGGGTGACCTTGGGCCAGTCACACTCTCTCAGCCTCAGAGGATGGCAATGGCAAACCCCCTCCGAAGAAAATCATGCCAAGAAAGTTGCCTTAGGGTTGCTGTAAGTCAGAAAAGACTGGAAGGCGCACACAAGAAGAACCATACCCACCTGCTTGCTCTCCTGGGCCGGTTTATTCTGTTCTTGACAGCTCTGGGGCACTAAGGGATTAATGAAGTATACTTGTCCTTCCATATTTGCTAGGGTTAGTTGTACAAGACCCCCGTGAGTATGGAAAAACCGCAAATAACAAAAACACCATGTTTTTACCTCAGAGTACATCTCTAGGTTATCCAGTGCAACTCTGTCCAACAGACACTGACCATAGGACTGCACTGGAGGAACTACAAAGGCCTAGTAGAGTATTCTCTAGGTCTTTCAGTGCAACTTTTAGAGTTGACCATAGAGTTGCACTGGAGGATCTAGATATTCCTAGGAGTTTTTCACACTGGCCTGGCTCCATGCTAGGGAATTCTGGGAAGTGTCGTTTGTTGTGGGCGGCCCTGGGCCCGGGCCCGCCTCGCTCCTCGGCTCCCCGCCCTGAGGAGGAGGAGGAGGAGGAGGAGGCGCAGAAGGAGACGGTTGTACTGCCGACGAGGCCCGGCTTGGCTCGAGAGCGGATCCGGGGAGGAGGTGAGTCCGGCGTCGTGGGGCTTTCCTCCGCTGGAGAGAGGAGACAGAGGGGGAGAAATGGCCGGGCGGCGCTTCCTTGGCAAAGGCATCTCTCTAACTCCCGGGGCGCAGGGTGCCCCTGAGGGCGTGCAGAGTGCCGCCCAGCTTGCTGACCCTTCTGTGGCATTTTGACGGAGTCTGGCATCTCTGGCTTTGGAAGAGATGGAGGAGGAGGAGGAGGAGGAGGAGGAGGA
>NW_024805807.1:3694-4324 GCF_019175285.1 Sceloporus undulatus
GATGATGATGATGATGATGATGATGATGATGATGATGATGATGATGATGATGCCCTGAGAGAGAGAGAGAGAGAGATCCTTCCTCAGAGTGAAAGGGAGGCGGTGGCGGCGGGGTCCGGGCGGAAGGCCCATCGGGCGCAGCGGGGGACAGGCCTCGGAGGAGGAGGGCCTGCCTGTCTTCTTTCTTTGGGGAAGCGCGGAGGGGGAGGCTTTTGCTGACTGAAGATGCTCCACACAGCATCTATGCAGCGGAAACGCTTTAACGGCCGTGGCTCCACGCTGTAGAACTCTAGGAACGGACGGTGCCACAAACGACGCTCCCATTCCCAGAATTCCACAGCAGGATGGAGCCCTGGCCATCTTGAGCCCCGCCGGGCTCCCTTGCGTTTCCTCCATTTGGCGGCGGGGAGGGAAGGCCCCGTCCCTCCCAGGGAAGCGCTGGGCCCCTTCCTCCTCTTCGGTGGCGATGCGAGACGGGAAGGCCGCCCCTGAGACGTGGCCGCTGGGAAAGCGGTGGCCAGGCCTGTAAAGCGGCTCTCTCTGTGGCTGCATCCACACTGTAGAAATAACCCGGTGTGGCACCGCTTCAAATCTTTTTTTGGCTCAAGGCTGTGGAATTCTGGGAGTTGG
>NW_024805808.1:0-4324 GCF_019175285.1 Sceloporus undulatus
TTACATGCCAGAAATTGCAGCTCAGAAAAAGGCTGTTTTGCTTTGGGTTTGACAGTGAGCTCCAACCGCTCACTTTGAAGGTGGAAGGTCAATGGAGCCAGTCACTTACATCGCAACTTCTCATCCAAGGTTCCTCGGGAAGTGACTGACAGAGCCTGGATGAACTCTGAAAACTCGATTCTCCCATCCTGAGACAGAAAGGAAATGGGGTTAGACCGGAACAGAACAAGGAACAGATAGACTTAAAATCCAGACCGAACAGGATAGCCTCAAGTATTAGCGTATTATTGTTGTCGTGTGTCTTCAAGTAGTTTCCAATTTATGGTGACCTTATCACAGGGTTTTCTTGACAAGGTTTGTTCAGAGGTGGTTTGCCATTGCCTTCCTCTGAGGCTCAGAGAAAGACTTGCCCAAGGCCACACAGTGTGTTTCACGGCCCATCAAGAAATTGAACCCTGGTCTCTAGCCCAACACTCATACCACTGTGCCATGCTGATTCCATCAGCATATTACAGCTCTGCTAATCACTTGTTTCAATCTGGATAGACCAGGACAGTAGGAAAATTAGATTTGGCCCTACGGCCTGGGGTTCCCCAATGCTGAACAAAACAAACTGGACACCTTAAAATTGACACACACACACACACACATCCCTTGTGCTCTTCTCAAACCCAGAATCTGAGACAGCCCTGGTTTAGGATGACACCTGAACAGAGATCCCTGGCTTTTTGCTTCTCCTGGTCAGAATCAGAGACCAGGGCTTGATCTAGACTGGTTGGAATTGGCAGCGTTTCTGGCTTTATGTGAAAAGACATGTTGGGAAATCAAGGTTGATGGGGAAAATTACTATTGTGGGCTTAGAAAATAAAGACAAGAAGCTTGTGATGGTCACAGAAGGGTGTAGCTAGGCCAGGCCCTGACTTTCTAATTTTCATGCATTATCTCTATCTATAAGAAGAACATGCAAATCCCCATGGGTTTTTTTGGGGGGGGGGGACTCGGCTCCAGGCAAGAGAAAAGGGCTGGGTGAAAATCTCCAGTTCAGCTAGGAGAGCAACACACAATTTGCAAAGCATAATTGATTTGTTGCTACAACTTGCCAAGTCTCTCTAGGAGGTCTATGTAGTTAGTTAGCGTCTTGATCTGAAAAACAGCTCCTTTAGCTAAGACTTCTGTCCCAGTTTCCAAAGAAGAAAATACGTTCTTTCTCAACCTCTCTCCGTCTCTGCCTCTTTCTATATCTCTGTATAACAAGCTGCGAGCAACTGTGGCTGGTAGTTAATGCATAATCTTAATGACATCACCAGGGTCTGTTCCTTGGTCTTAGATTTTGGCCTGGGATGATCCTGAACTGGCAACCCTAGGAATAGCCATTATAGATCAGGGTAGACACCATTTAGAATCTTCCAGATGTTTCATACTACAAGTCCCATCAGCTCCCATCTAGCCTGGGCCATGATGAGGTATGCCAGGAATTGTAGTTAAAAACATCAGCAGTGTACTGGTCTGATATGCAGTATCAGTGATCTAGAGCTGTTGATATCAGTCACTGGGTGTTTCCATCATTACAGCTTAGCTATAGGCCTAAATCTCATATACTGTTCTCAAAGTGTGAACACAGCCAAAAAATCCCATTTTTATTATTTTTATCCCCTCTAGCAAGCCTGAGCTCATTCTGAACTTTAATGTTTTAATTTTTTCTGTCTATGGCTACTGGCTGTTTGTGTTCCTCTTTATTGATTTCCCCTGTCTTCAATTACTTGTACATATCTCATTTAAACCTCCGCTCATCCGAAAGTTCATTGTGCATCTACTCTAGGGTTTGTTTTTTAGACACTAGACACTTGCCACTTTTTTCCTCACTGGAATTGCTGTAACTGTATGTTCAATAGTTCACCTTTAAAAAACCACCCATGCAGCATGAACTTTCTTTTCTTTGACCACAGGATTTCTCCCAGATTTTCCCTTATAGTCATCAGGTTCCAGAGTTCATATCTGACTTCATTTACTTCCTCTTTTCTCTGTGAACAAATTCCAGGACAATATGTTCACTTCTACCCAAGGATCCCACTACTTCCACCCTATTGATCAGTTTATCTCTGTCGGTTAGGATTAAATAATGGATCCTCTTGCTTCCTCCATCTTCTGCACAATGAAACTGTCTGCAAGACAAGTGAAGAAGTCTCCCATTATGTTTGATCATCTGTTCTAGGACTGAATGATCTAAGTCTTCAGTCTGGCTAGGAGGTGTCATAAATCACTCTCCGGAGTCAGAGGATTCAGACAAAAAGGATGAGGCAGATTGCCAGGAATCTGCAGCTCTTGATAACAAGGGTCTTTCTGAGTCTATAGAGCTAGGAGTTGAGGCAGAGGTGATCCTATTCCAGCAGGAGGTTACAGGCGCTGAATACCCATTGCCATCATTCATTGAGGGATGAAGAGACAAAAAGAGATTAACAGTGTTTGTTAAGTAGAAGACACTGACCTAATTAGGAACCTGGTGTTTCCGAGATAGCTGCCCATAAATTTCCCAAGAACTCCCCAGTGTCTCTGTTAGCCACAACCATTTTATCTGAGAAATTAACAGTAGACTGGCTAGTTTTGACCATTCTGTTTTACCTCTTGCTGGCTTTGTTTAGCTGGAGTACTGACTTGCTAAACAACCCCTGGAGTAGATAACAACCATTCTCTTGCTTCTCCCTTCTGATTCACCTAACACATAGACTGGCTGGGAAGAAACCATTAACTGATAGTGCCGGCAAGGGCAGTAAATCACCAGCACTTGGAAAGCGTCCAGCATTTCTCAAACAGCCTAATTCAAGGAAAACAACAAGCAGCAATGTCAACACAGCTCAAGGGTCGAAGAAGCCAAGAAGTCAATGGTCTGGATTGTAGGAGTCTGGAGACAGGAATGCTGCCCCGAAAGCAGACATGTTGCTTCCAGGACTAGCCCTAGATTCAGCTTTAAAATGGGCTGACATCAGCTGCCTCTCTGTTGTTGCTTGGCAAGGTGCCTGATTGAGTGTTGTTGGCCTGCTCTTCTCTCCCTATACAGTGTCCTCGGACTTGGAGGCTGTGCTATCTCCCCAGCTGTGTCCTCTGCCCCATCAGCTACAAGTGAGTCCTACCTTTGTCCTTCTGCTAGCTGAGGCTGCTCTTCAACAAGGAAAGATGCACAAAGCTGCTCTTTGCTTGGAGGATTTGCCCAAGTCCCTTCTTTGGACTCCTCTTCTAAGTTCAGATCCTGGCCCATGACACCTTTATCTTTCCCCTATGACTAACCTGGACTGAATTAATTACTCAACAGCTCTCGCATTCTAAACCACCTGATTCTTGGGACACTTGCTGACTGGAGCATAGGACAGGAGGTCTGTAGCAGATATCCACAATAATGCCAGTAATGGTTCCCTCTTGCTCCCTAGGTGTACACATCCTTAACTCTTTCTCTATAAACCCCTCTGTTACTACATTGCAAACACAAGACTCTTCCCATCAGATTTCAGTGATGCCTGTTAAATTATATTTGTTTTCCTGTGTTAAGAATTCGATTTCATCTGGTTTATTTTTCATTCCCTGAGCATTAGTATTGGGTTATCTTAAGACCATGAGTCATTCTTTCTAGCCATTTCGTTGTTGCTTTTATCTGCCCATTAGTAAGTTCTTGTACTATAGCCCCAATTCCCCCTGTATCATTCCAGCTCTTGTCTTTTTGCACTCTTTGTTCTTGGCCCCTGTCCTTCAACAGAAAACAATGATAACAGAACAACCTGTGTCAAAATGTCTTTTAGCTATCTCCTCGAGCCTCATAATCCCTTGCAATAAGTTAAAGGCTATATCACACAGTGTCAGTTGTTCCAAGGTGGATCAGAAGAAAGAGGTAATGGTCAGCAGCTTGATGAGTCTTGTCAGCCTCTTGGTTATACCACAGATCTTTTCTCCAGGCGGCAGCACACTTCTTGATACATGTTATCAGGCCCATACATCACTACTTTTGTTCCTCCTAAAGTGGATTCACCTACCATCAATGCACATCTCTTCTATCTTTGGGAGTTAGCAGGAGCCCTGCCATCCATAGAGCTGTCCAAGGTCTCTGCTTTGCCTCCTGAGAGTGAGGCTGTTCCTTTTTTTAAGGCTTCTTAGGTCTCTTGGGCCTGTTACAGACAGCCAAAATAAAGCTGCTTCGAGTCACAGTGGAGGTATGGTGTTTCAATGATGCATGCGTCCTAAGAGTCCAGAAGTCGCACCAAAGCCACGCTCCAGCCCTAAGGACTGGAGCGTGGCTTTGGTGTGGCTTCTGGACTCTTAGGACGCATGCATCATTGAC